>NC_053171.1:20518087-20818087 GCF_016835505.1 Polypterus senegalus
CTTCTGCTGGTATTTCATTCAGTCCTGTTGCCTTTACATTTTTCATTCTTTTCAGTGACTCCTTTACTTCCTCCCTCTTTAGTATTAACCCTTCATTTGGGACTCGATCCCCAAACACTATCCTTGGAGTTTCTTCGTTCAACAGCTTTTCAAAGTACCCCTTCCATCGATTCTTGATCCTATCATGTTCCCTAAACACCACACCTTGCTCACCTTTCATCTGCTTTATCGGACAAAAATCCTTTCCATCTTTCTCTCTCCCTCTTTTATCTCCAGCATGTCTTACACATTTTCCAAATCTTGTGCCACGGCTCCTGCCATTGGCCTTGGTGCCTTTGATTCTGCAATGGTGTTTTAAATTATAACTGAACGAGTAACTTTGTACTTCTTGAACAAGACTACCACAAAGCTAAAGAGCCTCAAATTGTTTTTTGCCTCTTTAGTGATGCGATTAAAAAAAAGAAATGTTGGTTCTGTGCTTCATGTTTTCATTAGGACAAATGTTTCCATTTTATTTTTCGTGATTGCTTTTTTGGCTATAATGCGTTGGAGTGACCGAAGTGGATTATTATCATTCCTTCTCTATAAGAGGACTATAAGGGAAGCTCCATTTTGATCATTATTCTTTTTTAAGCATTATTACTTTTACTTGGCTTTATCTGTACAGAAAGAAGGTCCCGAGGAGCAGAATGCCCTCCTTCACTTGTTATTCTCTTTATTAGATGTTCCTATCCTTTGGTAATTAGGGATCAAAAGCACAGTGACTAGTCAGTTCCTGCTCTTATTTATATATGGCACCATGTCAAAAAAGAATGTTCTTCATTTGTACTTCAACGGTAACGGAGGAGCAAAGATCTCATTCAGGAACAAAGCAAAAGGAATAGCATTCGGAGCTTAAGGAACATTAGATTTTGACACTTTTAAGGTGGCCTCTTTGTTCTAAATCTAAATGACTTACAGCTTTGAAAAGACCACCTGTTGGCTCCCTCCATCACTTTTTATTTTTTCAGCCTCCTTTATCATGAGCAGCAATAGCACGGCAATCTGGAGCAGTCAGTTAACCCTTTATTAGTTTCTTCTAAAATCACAATTGTAAAAATATCCATAAAAATTAGAAAGCCATATGTGGAAATGACCTAATACATAATTCTACATATGAAGGGATGACTGTAAAGTTTTGATATTCCCTTGCTTTATTTATTAAAACATTAGAACAATCTGGATGACAACAGGCCTTTCAGGCCAGTCCAGTCCTATCCACTTAATTCTTCCAAAATATGACTCCGGTCGAGTTTTAAAGGTCCCTAAATTCCTCCTTTCAATCCACACGATTTGGTGGCTTATTCCAAGTGTCTATGGTTCTCTGTGTAAAGAAAAACTTCCTAAAGTTTGTGCGAAATTTACCCTTAATGCATTGATGAAATCATTTTAAAGTTACAGCCTCGATCCACTGGACCAATTCCCTTCATAATTCTAAACACTTCAGTCAAGTCTCTTCTTTTATTAAACTGTAAAGGCCCAGCTCTTTAAATCTTTCCTCCTAATTCATCCCCTGTACCCCAGGAATTAGCTTAGTCACTCATCTCTGAACTATTTTCTCTGGACTGGTATGAATGAGTGGCTCCCATGATGGTGTCTACCTGACAACTAATGGCCCTAAACATGGATTAAACAGGATTTGAAAACGAATGGATGAATAAACACGCCCTCCAATACCCATAAGAACATAAGATATTTGACAAACGAGAGGAGACCATTCAGTCCAGCAGGTTCATTTGCTTAGCTAATACTTAAGCTGTCCTGATGTCTCATCCAGATTCTTCTTAAAGGTTGTCAAGGTTACAACTTCAGCTCCATGCCTTTGTAGTTTGTTCTGGATTTCCACATCTCATTGTGTAAAGAAGTGTTTCCTGGCTTCTGTCCTAAATGCACATCCCATTCATTTCCACTTGTGTCCTCATGTATGTCATTCACCCTTATGTTGAAAGAATTGCTTTATCAATGCATTTGAGGATTGTGAAGAGCTGGATTAGCACACCACAGTCTCCTAAAAAGCACCTCTGGGGGTCTTTTCTGCCCGTTGTTATCAGGCAATTCATTGCCTTCTCCTGACTTCCCAAACTAAATGATGGTACTCTTTAAAGTTAATTTAAAACTTTCTGCAGTAATACACATGTACTTCAGAGGAGGTCATCTAACTGAAGCTAAGCATGTTCAGGCCCGGCCAGTACTTGGATGGGAGATCAACCAGGAAAAGCCTGGGTTGTTGCTGGAAGAAGTGCTGGTGAGGTCAGCGGGGGCCGCTTACCCTGTGGTCTGAATGTGGATCCCAATACCTCAGTGCAGTGACGGGGACAACGTGCTGTAAAAATGGCCCCATCCTTCAGATGAGACATAAAACTGAAGTCGTGACGCTGTGGTTATAAAAGATGCCTGTCCATCCTTAATAAGGAGTTGGGTGTATACCGATGTCTTGGCTAAACTGCCCACCTCAGCCTAGTCATTCTGCCCCCAGTCATCCCCTGTCTCTAATTGGCTAACTATCTCTCACCCCTTCACCACCTAACAGCTAATGTATGGTGAGCGTACTGACAAAAAAATGGCTGCCATCACATCAGTCAGGTGGGTACTGTACACTAGTGGTGGTTGAAGTGGCCCCCCACTCACTAGGTAAAGTGCTTTGAAGTAATGAGAAAGGTGCTATATAAAATGTAAAGAATTATTTACTTTCCTCATAACTCATCCCCTGTATTCCCTGAATCAACCTAGTTGGTCTTCTCTGGACCTTTTCTTGTGCTGTTATGTCCTTTTTGTAACTTGGAGACGCAAACTGCCCCCAGGACTCACCAATGTGTTATAAAGGTTGAGCAAAACCTCCTGTGACTTGTACTCCACACATCAAGGCGCTATATAACCTGACATTCTGTCAACCTTCTTAACAGTCTGGCAGTTAATAGTGATGGGTCCTCTATGACTCCTAAATCCTTCTCATAAGGTGTACGTTTGATTTTCAGACCAGTATTTACTTCCTGCCTACATGTAACGCTTTACATTTTCTTACAATAAGTTTCATCTGCCACAAATCTGCCCAAACCTGTATGCTGTCCAAGTCCCTCTGTGATGATTCAATGGATTATCGATTACCTACCAGTCCACCTGGCTTGATATCTTCTGCAGACTTAATCAGTTTGTTGTTTTTATTCTTATACTGTATATTAAAAATAGCAGTGGCCCTAGCACTGACCCCTGCTGGACAGCACTCTTAGCATCAGCCAGTTGTGACAGGGCTCCACACACCAGAACCCTGTGCCACATGTGCCCAGTGAAACCAAGCAAGTTTTATTTTTCATCATAATCCCCATGATCACCCATATATTTTTTTTATAAAGTCCCAAAGCTTTTCTATGCCATTCAGTGCGCTTATGGAGTGCAGATGGTGTTACTCATGGTGTTACCTCTGCCGCTAAATTAGAAGTGTGACGTGGAACTGGAAACATGAATGTCCAAGCATAAACTTTGAAGATATTGTGAGAAGCCAGGTGGAAAGAGCTGTGGAACATCTGGATGGTCCTGTATGATGGGCAAGGAATAACAGAGCTGTATGGAATAACCCTTTGGGAGCAAAATTCCTTACTTTCCTCCCATAAGAACTTGAAATACCAACAACATTTCATTTAATTGAGTCTTTGTGTTTAGCAATTGTGACATTAAATGTATCTCCAGTTTTAGGGACATTTTAGTGAAACTTCATGTGACACAAAATGTTGCTGTTTCTCTCATCACTACTTGTTGATTTCTATTGATGGAGTGCCACAAATGAAAAAAATGGGAGTGGTCTCCCTTAGAATTTCTTATATACTCAGATATCCATCCAGCCATCCATTATCCAACCCGCTGTATCCAAACTACAGGGCCACGGTGGTCTGCTGGAGCCAATCACAGCCAACACAGGGCGCAAGGCAGGAAACAAACCCAGGGCAGGGTGTCAGCCCACCACAGTACTCAGATATGGGGATGGATATTTAAGGAGTAAAGTGTAAGACAATGATTAGATTTTTATATTATGTACATTAAAGAACCATCAACAGTAAATCAAATGAAGTTAATAATACTGTATATTGAGCAATTAATTACAAAAGTAAAGTTGAATAAATCAGACTTTGCAGCTGCATGAATAAAATGTAAAGTTCCACTTCTGGTTAACAGAAATAGCCCAAAAGTTGATAGAAATCTACATTTTGTACCTAATACTTGTATGCAAAATTTGGTTGATCTACAGTAAGGGAAAGCGTACTCATGTTATCGTGTTTACATACACACACACGCACACACAGACAGACATAAATCCAAAAATGGCATTTTCAGACTCAGGGAGGTCTTAAACATCGAGATTCATCAAAATCTCGAAATGGAAGTTTTGGAGGATTCAAGTACTTTCCCTATACTCCGTATACGAGAAAGTCAAGGAGGTCTAAAATGTCGAGATTCATCAAAATCTCGAAATGGAATTTTTGGACGATTACAATACTTTCCCTACACTTCGTATACGAGAAAGCAAAAAACAAATCAGCCTAATATTGAACAGTTATGTGGACCTTTTCAGGAAAATGATCAACATGGACTACACCCTCAATATCATGGGAAATTGTGCACATGATCTTGCTAACACTGACTTGGACCTTGAATTTCTTCATTGTTGAAATTCCTCATGCTTCTATTGTCTCAACTGATATTTAAACTCTGACTCATAGTGATGTTTCACTCCCAGTTATGCAATGCTTCCTAAATTTCTGCTCATTATTTTGAGATTCTCCTTGGTGCATTGGATGTCATGCATGAATTCAGCAGTCCATATTTGGGGTACCCAATATGCAGTGACCTTAGTTGTTTTAATTGTTCATTAAGACCCATAACTCACCCTGTTAGTGTCTGCTCTCTCGTGTACCATACCTCTTCAATACTCTGTTTTAATTTGCTGCATGGGTGATGTTGAAGGCCAACCAGATATCTTTAGAAGATACCCTACCATGACGCAATTCTGTTCACCTTCCAAAAAACACCACTTTTTCCTTCCTTCTTTCCTTCTCTTTCCCAAGAGCAGCCCTTGTAATTAGCTATCTTTTTACTCCAAAGTCACCTGCCCAAGGAAAAGGAAATCCTTTTAAATCATACTTCATAATTATCTCTGGGCAACCAGCAGTAAATACTTCTGTGCTTCTGGGTGAGGACGCACATACTTGCACAACTGTCCTCCCTAGTACACTTAAACAAAGAGAATATGTGTCCCTTTCTCGGCTCAGGATGTAAATATACAATGTGACCTATTGTATTTAAATGAAGATCTTTTGTGATTGACATGTGTGACAGTAGTGGAGATGGCTACCCCAATTCCTTAGTCTCTCTCTCTCACTTTCTTTCTCTCTTTCTATCTCTCTCTCTTGTCTTCACACTTATATCAGCCTGTTCTCAGAAGTTCAGGGTTTAGATCGCCCAGTGAGGACAGGGCTAGGTGTAGCCTCCTGAGGTTTAAACGGTGCGTATGCACACAAATGTTGTGTACTTCCGTTACAACGCTCACATCGCAATGTATTAAAACTAACCTCGCCCTAAAAACACTCACATTTTCACGGTAGGGTACCGAATTGCATGCGCATGTTTCTGCAAACTAGCGGCACCCACTGTCAAAGCAGTGCTACTGTTTTTGTGTGGTCTCCCTTTTTCAGTTTCGCATCCGTGACACGGGATTTATTTATATATATAAAGGAGAGTTGGGATAAGAGAGACTGTGTTTGTGTGTTTGTGGAGGGATTGACAGTTAACGCGGGTGGGGGAGTCACGTGATCATCTCCCCTCCCATTCACGTCATTTCATTCACTTCATTTCACTCCGAGCTGAGCTTCGCAGCTGATGCGGTCTTGCCGTCCTTTCTCCTTTACTAATTTACTGTTTAGTACACGCGGTACTTACACAGTCACTCATAAAAGGGGAGAAGACTCCGTGCAAGAAATGGAAATTGAAACTACCTTGGAAGACATGCAATCAACGAGGCCATTAAACGGATCTCAAGAGAGGTCCTCTAGGTTGGAAAAAAAGCGCTTGGCTGCCAAAACCAGGCGATTAAACGAATCACAACAAGAAACGACTTCTACGTTAGAAAAAAAAAAAACAATTTGCTGCCAAAATCAGGGGGTTAAACCAGGGGTCCTCAATCATGGTCCTGGAGAGCCGCAGTGGCTGCAGGTTTTTGCTCCACCCAGTTGCTTAATAAAAAGCACTTATTGCTAAAGTAACACTTCTGCTTCACTTTAGTGATTTTGAGCCCTTATTGCTTAATTTTGTCTTAAACAGCTATTTTAATTGCTCCTTATTATCGATAACATGCAAATGACAAGAGAGAGCAGCATTTCTCCATTTAGCTTATTTACACTTACACCTGTGTGTATTTATCTGCACTATTGGGTTTAATTAAATACTTGGAAGAAAAATGAAGAGAAAAAAGTGAAGGACTGAGAATTACTCGTCCATTTTAGCCTTCAAATCATTTGCATGATAGAAAGGGAAAGAAAATCTAGGATATGAGAATGACCTGACATAGCAGAGTTAATTTAATTTCATAGCTTGTTAGTGCTTTATTGGCAAGAATTGCTTTCTAATTAAGCAACCAGGTCAGAACAAAAACCTGCAGCCACTGCGGCTCTCCAGGACTGGGATTGAGGACCCCTGGGTTAAACGAATCTAAAGAAGACAGGATTTCTAGATTGGGAAAAGGACGATTGGCTGCCGAAACCAGGCGTTTAAAAGAATCTGAAAAAGACAGGACGTCTAGATTGGAAAAACCACGATCCGCTGCCGAAACTAGCCAGTTAAATGTGCAGCGAAGCGCGCCAGGTCTGCTAGTCGAATATACATTGAAATTAACCGCATATCGTTTACAAATTTAATTCACTTGATTGTAATCATTCTGTAACAATATAATGGTGCACGGAATGAACAAACTATTCCAAATACCGTACTGCTTTAGCATTCTTACTCTTAGTGCACCACTCAGAGTTTACATTTCAACCTTTTTTTCTTCACCGTGTCCCTAATTTTTTTCTTCTTTTCTCTGTGCCCTAATACGCTTCCATATGACACTCTGACGGTGGGCTACGACTCACCTTTTCGCTTCGACATTGACATCTGACCACTTCTTTTTTATTTTGGGAACTGTGCAACTTTCTGAACTTGCACTTCTCTATCACTCCATCACTTTCTTTCTGTTGCTTATAACATGTTTATACAGTAGTACGTTTTTCCTTGCCTCCACTTCACATTCGCTTAAGTTTTTTTTCATGCTTTTGCTATTGTCTTTTCACAAAACACTGAATGTAACGGGCTAATTATATTGTTTTGCATATTCAAAGGGGTGTAATTCTGGGGAGTGTCGGGGTGGGACAACAGACTCATATTTATAATATGAGATGGAATCACAAAAATAGGTAATTGCAATAAAATGGTGCATAATGGGAAAATTTTAATGTGATTTTTGTGATCAGCAGGCCAAAATCCATAAGATACACCCAAAAGTGTCAGGAAGCAAAATTTTTATTCCCCAGTGTAGTCAGAGAGGGAGATTATACTGAAAGAAGATATTAATTTAAAATTTTTCGGACATAAATAAAAAAGATTTGAAAACCAAAGTCCAGGAATGCTTTGAAGGGCCCTCACATACGATCACCGATGTTGTAAAATTAAACGCGTGAATTTGCAGGCTGCTTAGCCTGTGACATCGACAGCTTGGCCTGTAGGTATCCATGTAGACCCTTGTTATCAAACCTAATGCCAGAGATTAGTACCGCAGATTGCAATCGTGCCTTCAGATGCTGAAGCTTTTAATAGCACCTCTGGAATGAGGACAATCTTGTCATTTTTAAAATGGCTCTTTCAATATATTGATTTTTTTCTGCCTTTAAAAGAACATGTAGCTGTTTATACCCATCATTATAACAGCTATGAACTGGGATTCTTCTTTCAGATGACAGAGAGGTCAGTCGGATAGCCCATCAACTGCAGGAACATAAACCAAAGGAAAGTAAGCAGCAAAATATATATATATATATATATATATATATATATATATATATATATATACTGTATATGTACTGTATATGTATATATGCTCCCATATGAGGCTGATTGGTAATTCTAAATTAAAATTATATGACTGAATTTGGGTTAATACCCTGTGACGTACTGACACGTCTCAAGGCACCTCATCCTGACTTGCACCCAATGCTGCCAGGCTAGCTTCTTGTTCCTGGAAAGCTTGGATTGCATTGAGTTTATTCAGGAGATTAAAAAATCTACTTTTAATCCCAATTAAACATGGTGGCCACGGCTGCTTTGAACATCAGGTGATGTCAGACACGTGCGAGTAGGGGGTATTTTCAGGGTCAACTACCAACCGAGAAATCGCTCACTGGCTGACCTGTAGTCATGACGAAGAAACACCAGAACAGCAGTGACATCACTTCCTGCTCAAGCCAGGGAGGCCCCACCTCTTCTGCCTCCACCGATATGTGAAAAAAAGTGGCTTTATTGTTATACCATCCATGCACCGTATTGCAGCATACGATGGCGTGAACATTCCCCAGGACCATGGTGCAAAATATACATAAACACAGGTGCAATTCAGGAAAAGAACTATCTCATGCTATAAAGAGAGAAATAAATAAAATTAGGTATGTGTTTAGATAGTAATGATTTGAAATAGGCAGCAATAAATAAATAAATAATAACAACAACTAATAATAAAAAAAACAACAGTAGTAACAAGTGTAACAAATGTGCTACATATAAATAAACTACTAGGAGTAGATTGTAGGACAGAGGGGCAGCACAGAGTTCAGAGTCCAGACAGCCAAAGGGTAGAAGCTGTTGTACAGCTACAGATGCTACAGAACCTTCTGCCAGATGGAAGTTGGACAAAGAGACCGTGGAAAGGATGGGAGTGGTCCCCCGCAAAGCAAGTTTTGAGGATACAAAACTTGATAAAGATGTTCTAATGGAAGCTAGTGGGGTCCTCATGATCTTCTTTGCTCTGTGAACTATCTGTTGTAGGACCTTACATTCAAAGACACTGCAATTCCCTAACCAGACAGTGATGCAGCTGGTCAGAACATTCTTAATGGTGCCCCTGTGGAATATGGTGAGAATGGAGGGAGGTAGGCTTGCCTTCTTCAGCTGCTGAAGAAAGTGGAAATGCTGCTGCTCCCTCTTGGCTACGTGGGTGATATTAAGTTACTTAGCAAGGTCAGGTGCAAACCAAGGAGTTTGGTGCTCTTGACCAGTTCTCCCACAGAACACTCAATGTGCAGTGTGGTGTGCACAGCATGGGCCTTCCTAATAAAGTGACCAATCATCTTTTAGGTCTTGTCCACATTAAGAGACTTACATGATCATGCCCGATGACATCATGCGTCATGCACTCCCGTGTGTTTGTGAGTAATTTGCCATAGGGCAACTAAAATGATGTTGCAGAAGGACATTAAAAATTTTCCATTTTTCCCAAACACATTAGAAAAATATTAACATAAAAATTACATTCCTTTGGCACAAAACTCCCAGAGTAGACATATAGATTGTTAAAATCTATTCTGAATTTCATACAGAAAATTAATTACAAACTCAGATCACAACACCTGCTGCCTCTTTGGAAATGTTAGGTGGCTGATGCTATGCCTGGCCCTTAATTAGAGGACAGGGGTTCAGAAGAACATATGGCCACAGGACTTCTGCTCAGGAGCAGGAGACCATTTTGTTTATCATGGATTCCTGTAGGTTTTGCTATTTCTGTTTGACTTTACTGTTTTTTTTTTTTATAGTTGTCATAATGGTTTTTCCTTCTGGACAATTTATTGGGGCATGTGCGCTGTGGATTACATTGTTGCCCTTTTTTGTTCACAATTTGGGGTTTGACAGTGATCATCCCTCTTGTGGGCCTTTTTAATAGATTTGTGGACATTTCGTGTCGTTTTGACATTTTTGGGGCCTGCTCTGATAGGCAGTATTTGAGGCATGGCTAAGCCAACGAGTTAAGGTGACCTTCTTATGGGCAGGCTAGTGAAGATCCTGGCCTGCTTCTTGACTTATTTTTGAAGGCCTCTCACCCATTCCACCTTGGTTAAGACTTCATTTCATGACAAGTACAGTAAGGTACGGTACTTAGCTAGTACAATCTATATATATATAAACGTCAATGTATGTGTGTGTGTGTATGTACTGTAAAAGACTCAATAGGAGACAACAAAAAGGTTTGGGGGTTTCTGGCCCCTTATATTGTCGACACTCCAGACTCTTTAACACAAAAAATGCAGGGTCAAAACACAAGAAAAAATACATTCATGCGCGACGCCATACTAGGCGTCGGCGGCCATTTTTATATGGGAGGAGCCGGAAGTGCAGGGATGCTGGGAAGGAGGCGTGATGGATGATGGGACTGCTGACGTCAGAGAAGATGGCGGAGGAAGGGCGGAAGTGAACGTACTGCGGGCAAGGTCTTATGGCGGAGCGTCTTTAGTCCTGGAAAACAAAGAAACAAGGTTAGTGCTGCGCCATTCCCCGCCGGCGAACGTCCTTCGATGTGTTTTAAGATCCATTCGCGGTCTCCTAGTCAAGCATGCGTGACAGTATGTATGTTCCAGCATCACTTCCAAACGACTGGAGCGGTTTTCATGAAACTTGGTACACATGTTTCTCATTGGTCGACTAAAAACACTGTAGGGTGAGATCAACCCTAAGCCACTCCCTTCTGGGTAAGGTGGGGGGTTGTATGCATGCTATCATCCAGTTGACACTCAGAACGACCACCAGAGGGTGAGCTGGAGGTGACTGCCAACATTCTTTATGTTTGAGCCCCCGTTGCTTTTGAAATTAAATAGAGTTGTCTGGATCAGAGCGTCATACATACAAGACCTCAAGACAAGAACATTAGTGTGTCTCCATTGTTCATTAAATTATTTTTATTTTTAAAGTTGTGTTTTTTTTAACTAAATTTTTCTCAAACAATTACCGAATATACTCACGAATAAGTCGGGACTTATAATTTCCTGTATTTTATAATGTGGGTTGTATAAGTCAAATATGGAAAACTCACGCTATTGGTACAAGGGATTGATATGCTGATGCCCACCTGAAAGAGTAACCACGGAGCACGCTGTCTTTTTTTTCTATGTGGGTGCAGCAATGCGCTGTATTAGCGTGTGCTCCTAACCTCTCTATTGTGCCTACGTGACCACATGGTAATACCTGAACTATTCCGAAGCGACGTTTACACTGGTTTGTGTTTTTTGTATCTCACACCCTCATACTCCTTTATCGTAAGAGCATCCCTTATCTACAATGGAGCGTTCGACCAGAAGAAAATATGAGGCTGGTTTTAAATTAAACGTCGTTGAAGTAGCAAAAGAAATTGGTAACTGTGCTGCTGCAACAAAATTGGATGCGTCTGAAAAACTCATGTGAGATTGAAGGAGGCAAGAAAATGTAAAAAAAAAAAAAAAATTAAATATCACATTTTTGAACAGGTGTATAAGTCGGGGTCTCAGTTTATGATTGATTTTTCGAGTTTCAAGACCCAAGTTATATGTGAGTATCTACGGTAAAAAAAAACAACTTTATTTTAGTCCCGGGCAATGCCGGGAATTTCTGCTAGTGATGAATAAAATATCATTACTATCATAAAGAATATCACTATTAGCAAACTCTAAAACTTAATCCACATCTAATGTTGCACATTCCTTATAAGGTATCACTCAGCCATAGAGCTCCGCCTACATCTGACCCCGCCCCATTCAGTCTTTTGCCCTGAGGTGTCTTCTCACCAGGCACACACAACAGCTGGTGTTTCTCATGTTTGCAGTCAGGTGTGGCTGCTGAACAAGTAAAAGAAAAAAAAATATTAAAAATATACATGCCTGAAGTTACAGCTCTCAAGTAAAATTGAAACAGTAAACTAATCCATAGCTGAAGTCACAAAGAATGCTTCTCGGTCTTAAGATAAATGAGTTTGCAATTTCACCAACTGATCTAGCAGAATTCTTTCATCTGAATGGGGAATTACATGCTGCCATGTTCTTCCATTCTTCCATTTTTTCTAAAACAGTGCTTGGGTAACAGACAACACCCCAGTTAAAGTAGGTCTGCCCCAGGGATCTTCTTGTAGTCCTAATCACTTTGATCAGGTTATGGATGTGTGGAGTCGTGGCATTAAAGACCAATCCCCCTGCTGCAGGCTTTCTCCTGATGACATTGTGTTGTGTATCCCCAGAAAAGAAAACGTGGAGAGGAAGTTGGAAGAATGGAGAAGGGCCTTGGAAGATAGGGGACTGAAGATAAATAGGTAGAAGACGGAATGTCTGAGGTTTAATGATGATCAGGATTAAGAAGTTAGCCTACATTGTAAAGAGCGGATAAGTTTAAATATCTAGGATCAGTGGTGACCAAGATGGAAAATTAGATGCAGAGATGACCCACAGTGTGGATGGAATAATTGGAAGTAGGCATCAGGAATAATTAAGGTGATGGTTAAAGGTCAGGTTTTTAAGACAGTGGTGAGTCCAGCCATGATGTATGGAGCTGAGATATGGGCAGTAAAGGGAGTACAGGAGAAGAAGCTGAATGTGGCAGAAATGAGAATGTGGAGAAGGATGTGTGGAGTTACAGTAAAGAACAGAGTAAGAAATGAGACAATCAGGGGTACAACAAAAGTCAGAAAGAGACATTTAAGAAAGTACAGGAAAGCAGGCTGAAGTGGTATGGACATGAGATGAGGAGAGACAATGAATATGTGGGCAAAAGAGTGATGGGAACGGAAGTACTGGAGAAGAGAAGGTGAGGAAGGCTAATGGATAAAGTAAAAGAAGATCTGAAGGAGAAGAGTCTGACTGGGGAGGAGGTGCAGGACCGAACTGTTTGGAGTGGTTCTTCAAGCCCATCGTCCACACATAGAAGTGGGAAAAGATGAAGAAGATTCAGGCGGGCAATGAGCTCTTTCTTTTGACATTTATCCCAATACTTTGACTTATTTCTTTTTTTATTTGGTTAATCAGTGACCCATTTTTATACCTTGACAACTTGAGAGCAACGATGTCCATAGGCAGCTGTATACCCGATTGCTTTTGGCTGACATCCCATCCAGGGCTGGTTTTAAGAATAGGCTTCAATTCTTGATGACCACGTAATAATAAAAGCAGATGATGAAACTGGGCAGACAAATATTTTTTTACTCCGTCTGGTTGAAGTTCTTTAAACATGGGAAGGGCAGATCTATAAATAAAATGTATAATTGCATTTTTTTTTTCTCAGTATTGTCCCCCTGCTAACTGAGGAGCCAGTCTGTCTTGTGACCACATCTGCTGGAATAGATGCCATTCCCTCTTTAGCCCTGTAACAGAAAACAACGCAAGCACAGAAAGGGATGGATTGATGGAAGGATGTTAATTGTTTCCTCATTCCCAAAGTTTCCTTCCAGTGGCCACTTCTGATTCTGGACCGTTTGCAGGCAGCAAGATGTGTCAGCTGCCAGATGATGCAGACTAGGAAAGCATTCTGGATGCAAAGTACCACTTCCTGATGTCATTATTTTCCCCCATTTTTAGAGTACAGACAAGAGGCACAGAAGCATGCAGGCTATGCATTAAAAATGTAAGCATTCTTTGACCGCTGCTCTCATGTCCAGCTGACGGCTGCTTTTGTGACTGGATGTGCATATGGAAAGCAGTGCGCTTGCCCTCTTGGCTAGCAGCCCGGGCTCTGGAGGGTTAATGCTGCTTTATTGCCTGGATCGCTCTGTGCTCCTGGAACAGCAGGAACAGATTCAAGCAATTACAATCAAGTCAGGGCACATGCAGCGCTGGAGCGGGGTGATCATGAGGAGGATACTGATGAGGCACTTAGCAGAAAACCCCACATCATCCACACTCATCAGTAGCAACATGTCACCCGCGATGAAGCATTAGCGGCCTCAACAGCGCTCGGCGCACACTGTTTACCACTTTCCCCAAGGCCCCCTTGGCCCACCACCCCCACCTTCAGCAATGTGGTCTCGGCTCCGGTTCAAGCTTACAGCAGTTAGGTGAAGAGCCCCCTCATTGCACCTTCTGTTTGTTTATTTCTAGAGGGCTCGGTTAAACTCTGCATCAGAGGGTTAGGCACGGAAGCGGTGTTAAACACGCTCGCTGGAATCTGTGCAGAATTCTGATGCAGATTAGCATGCGGGGAAGGTTCTGAGCTTAACACCTAGGGCCACTTGCAGCAGATTTGGGAAAGGCGTCGGGAAGAAAAGTTAACTTGATCACAGACAGCAGGGGCAAATTAGGGGACAAAATGGCTTCTTGTTACTAAAGCAAGTTGTGATTTTGTTCAAGCTGCCTGCTTAACTTCCCTCTGGATTGATGCGCTATGGTTTTATTTTGTAGAGCTGCCCTTATTGCTAATTGAATTTGAGTTTATTTATGAAAGAAACATTTCATCTACTATTCAGTTTTGTATTTCTCGTTTTTAAACAATTAAAGGATACAATCACCACTGCCATTACACGTGCACATAGGAGACAGTTTGTGGGATCGAATACTTGTAGGGGTTGGCGCTGCCCCCTAACTCTTTCTCCACCTCATAAACCCCTTCAACAGTCCTCAGAAGCCAATCCTCCTTCACTTCCTCTTCCGGTATTCAAGATGACGTCTTACTCTGATGTCATTTCCAGTTTCCCAGGATTCCTTCCGTCTACTACATCACTTCCTGTATGCCATATTAATATGCCAGCCATTTTCTCACCACAGTCAGTTCTTTTTGCAGCTCATGTCTATAAAGATCTCTTTTGCAGTCTCATGTTTCAGATATACAGGGTGGATCCCCCAAAAATGATGAACATGAAAATGTGCTATAGAAATAAATGTTGTTGTTGTTGTTGTTGTTGTTTTTAAAATGCAACCACTACACTTCAGATTTTGATCAAAATTGCTCTACTGGATTATCTCACATGTCAAAGTCATTGATGTGAATTGTAAACGCTAGGGGTCGCTGTTGCAACTTTAGCTCCAACAGACTGACGCTCAGGACGCAAGGTAAAAGCAATAAGAAGTATTTTAATACTTTTTCATTTAAGCAGTGCCTCCATTGCACCCCATCCACAATAAATAAGCAAGGTAATATACAATAATAATAATAATAACTAACGACTGGGAGCCCGATTGAATCAGGCTACAAATTCTACGTTTGTAAAATCCATACTTTCTCTGCAAAGAATTATTTGTTTTTTTAAGTCCTTGAAATGATTTTGTTATCATGGCACTGATTTGTGACCTTTTCGGCCGATGTGATGAAGAGCTTCCTGTTTAAACGGGGCTGCGAGACGTGAACTCAGCTCTTCGGCGCACCTCATTTGATTTTTTCTGGCAAACAAGTTTTCAAAACAAACCGTATTTTATGACTCTAATCAGTGTCGGAGTAATAGTTATGTTGGTGTGGTCGTTTTAGATCTGAGATCGGCTAAAATTTAAATGATGATCGTTGTTAATACCCAGCCATCATTACTCAGTTTGCCAATAGATGTCAGAAGGACGGATACCAAAACCGAACTGCCCAAAGATAGATTTTGACGTACCAAGCAAATGGCGGTACGTTCTAAATTACTTACGGTTCCGGAGCTGTCGAAGGGTTTAAGTCAGTCGACGATGTTAGTCCTGGAAAGTACGCCCCACCAAACCAACGTTCCAAAAACAAACTGAACTTACTGTTATCTGCTCAAACTAACATCGACTTACTATACTCGGCCGTCCAGCGGCGTCACTGAAGCATTTGAACATTCTTAGGCAATCATGTAATACTGCGTCTGAGTTTGCCATGTTATGTTCTAACTACAGAGGCAGAGTCCCATTGCATTGTTCTACCTTGTATTGAATTGAGGTATTGACGCAAACACCATACATAGGAATAACATCAAATTATATATAAGGATAATAATAATAAACACAATCTCTCCTCCACACCTCCCAGCAAGCTCTGTCCTACTCCTCCCAACTCCGGCTCACCTGATAGGTTCCCATCAGTCCTTTAAATAGTCCTTGACCCAGAAGTGCTTCATTTCTTCCTCCCATCTGACTTGCCAGCATTTCCGGGTCAGATGGAGAATCCCAATTCTTTAATCAGCCCAGAAGTACTTTGGGGCTTCCATCCTCATGACTTCCTTGTACTTCCAGGCTGCAAAGGAAGCATGGCTCCCCAGGTCCTTTTACAGCTCCCAATGGCAGCACCCACGTCACCCAACAGGGCTGAGAAACCGGACTCCAAGTCCCAGGATGCCCTATCATTTTGGGGGAGGCAGTTTCCTGGAAAAAATACCTTCCCCCATCCTTCCAACCTTGGGCGTCCCAGCTGTCCCTCATAGAATAAAAAAAAAATCCCATGCCTTACAGTTTTTAAGGTAAGGGGAGAAGGAAATGAACGGCACTTCTGGGGTCTTGAAGGTTAAGCTTCATTACTTTCATTGTAGATCCACCCCTGCAGTAGGTGCTCCTCAGATCTTTATGTAATGCTCCACAGCATCTTCTGAAGTCTTTTTAGAACAGATCATATCATAAGATCAAAAGGAAATAAGAAGTTTGACAAATGAGATGAGACCTTTCAGTCCATCAGGCTTGTTTTTTTAGTAATAGCTAAGCTGTCCCAATATCTCATCCAGATACATCTTAAAGGTTCTCAAGGTTTCCTCTTTAACTATATGACGTCAACTAGGGTCAGATCTACCATTTAGGTGAACTAGAAGATTGACCAGGATGGCAAAAGTTGAGGACAGTTGCATTTCTTTTACACTTTAAAGACCTACAAATACTTGGACTCAATAAAGCTAGATTATTTCATATTATCTTCACATAGTAGTGTCTTAATGTCTGATGACCTATACAACCCAACAATAATAACACATAACATAACATGACAATAACACCAACAACAATGATAATGAGTATTTAATAATCCTACAATGTAGCATAGAAGACACAGTTTGAATAAAATACATTTCTGCAATTAACCCAGTAACAGGACTGCAGTTCTTGAATGCTGTACTAAAGGCTGATGTCACTCGTACAAGAATCATCTCCCAAATGGGCTTCCATTACAGTTTCTGTTAAAACATGGCAAACATCGTACTTTGGAGTTCATTTGCTCTTGGCACTCTAATGCAGTTCTCCATAGTCCATCTCTCGCGGGGAAAAAACTCTCTGAGGTCGTGCATTGATTGGAGAGTTGCTTTGCATTACTTTCAGGATACAGGAAACAGAAATCTCGGGTAAAGATTCCTTTTTATTGTTAATCAGTTGACGTTAACCTCCTTAGCGTTACATTTTTTCTCAAAAAAAATGTAAAAAGCGGTTGCATTTTTTGGCATGAAAAATGACATTTTTATTAAATCTCAAAACACTTAAAGTACAAAGTGTAGAAAATATAATAATGATACTAATAATAATAATGAATAATAGTAATATAATAATATGAACAGCACACTGCACATGTGAGAGTGATGGGAGGGTCACTTTTGGTTTCACTGCCCGTTTCATCTTCACTGCCTGAAGACCGAATCACTTTGTCATCACTGCTGATGAGAGGCGTTTCTTATGAGACGCCATTATGAGGCCAAGAGAAGACACATCTACACCATTGTCTGGGTAACACTCGGACCTGACGCTTACTCAAGACACACCTATACCGCTGCTTGAGTAAGGCTCGGGACTAAGGCCTTGTTCACACGGGCGTTAAAATCGAGCGTTTTTTTCGCGTTCGTAGCGTTCGGTGAGCGCGGATCAAGCGCCGAGTGTTTTCTACACGTAGGAGTCAATGAGAGTGTTCACACAGGCTTTGTTGACGTGCGTTTGTCCGCTGCGCTATACGGCATCAAAAAAACGTTGCATGCAGCTTTTTCTTGGCATTCAAAACCCAACAAACGCAAGGAAACCGCTTCTAGTTCGTTTTCTGCGCGTTTATTTTACGCTTAGGAGGAGGGGGGCATTTCAGTGCATAACACCGGTGTAAGCGCACACTCGACTACTGTTTCCTTACCTCAAAGTGACAAGTAGTCTCTCTCCGGGGCTAACACCAAGTCGCAAATTGGTTGATCGGCGTGCAATGTGGCATTGCACCAGCTGCAGCAGACAATCAAAAGTGGAAACGGACATCCGACAGTAATTTAAAAAACTTGCGCGGAAATTTTCTCATTTCTTCATAAAGCACAAAAAAACTTCCTTTAACCCGACATTGTGCAGTCAGAGGATGAACCCAGTAGCGGCGATTTTTTCTCTCCCTACGTCGCCAGTATTACGAGTATTTTTAAAACAAGAAGATTAATATCTAACATAGCAAAATGGTCCATATCGAAAGGAGGCACCTCAAATAAAACGACAAGGGCTTTCATATCCAGTTCCCGACACTGCCTCCACAGGTTAACACACAAACTACAATTTGGGCTGCAGGCTGGCGTTAGACAGAGACAAACGAACGCCGGTGTAGAAGTCCATCGATCGCCACCACAAAATGCAACATAAACGTCTAGGACGTTCAGAGCAAGTTCGTTTATCCAAAAACTTAACGCCCGTGTGAACAAGGCCTAACACTGTTGGCATTTCTACAGCCTGAGTAATCCTCAGGTTTTACTTGAGATACGTCTATACCGTTGCACGAGTCACACTTGGGACTAACACTTTTAGTACTGTTTTAACAGTCTGAGTAATGCTCCGGTCTAACGCGAAGGAGGTTAATTTCATTGAATTTTCTGATTATATTAAGTTGGTCAACTTCTTTTATCAATTAAAATGGCATGTATGTATTACAGAGTTGCCTTAGCAAAGTACTAACTAGACTGTCATCACCATGGTAAAGTACATTGTTAGCTGGCGGTTTACATAGAAACCAACTGCTATTGTATCTCTCCCATAGTTTAAGCAGATAAAATGCCATTAGATGCAAAGAATAAAGCCAATTCTTACTTGTTTCTTGATTTTGATACGCTCAAGAGACAGCGTTGTAAACAGACATTGCTATAAGTAATCAAATACCCCCCTCGACATTCTCAAATTGTGCATTTACTGTTTTGTACCCAAACTCTCCATACTTTGCTTTGACCACTCCTTCGTTCTGGTTTCAATGTACACGTCTGGCAGTGATGATTCCACTTAAAGTAAAGGTGGTGGCGGGGCGCCATTTACAATTTCGCTTAGGACAGCCGAAATGCTAGAGCCGGCCCTGAATTCAACTAAATGCTCTTCTCCTTATTTTGTCATAATAATAGAATATCAAGTCATTCTCACATTCAATTACTTTATCCTGTTCTGAATATTGTGGCTGCTGTGGCGCCCCCTGGCGCCCTGCCCAGGGTTTGTTTCCTGTCTTGTGTCCTGTGTTGGCTGGGGTTGGCTGCAGCAGAACCCCGTGACCCTGTAGTTGCGGGTTAAATAATGGATGGATGGATGAATATTGTGGGACTATGATATAAGAACATAAGAAATTTGACAAGAAAAAAGAGACCATTTCAAACACTAAGCTCTGTTAGTTAAATAATAGATACATTTGACTAGAAAACACACTTTTCTTATGGTAAAAAAAATATTTTGAAGCCTTTGTGTGGATTTTCCTCCCATATTCCAACCTGCACATGGAAGACAGCTTACCTCTTTGAGGGCTGAATATTTTTTCTGAAAAACAATGGTTTCACACAGAAATCAACATAAAATGTCTGTTGCTGCATGCCGAGGTTGCCAGTTTGCCACGGATGTGTGGCAGACTTGCTGCCAGGCTGTCTTTGTGTGGCTGGGGCAGCGCAGCAGCCACAGCAGCAGTCATGATCGCAGTGCATTGCAATCTCTTACCATTGTTAAGTGGCAGTCCTCCCTGGCAAACTTTGCCATAGGTGTGTCAGCTCAAGCTGAAACCTCACATTTGTTTTCGATCACTTGTATCAAAATTGGAGTCCGGCAAGTCATAGTCCAGTTCAGCGATAATAGGCAAAACGTTGTCCATGGAGTATTTTGCTTTACACATTTGCTTTGATCTCTCGTCCTTATGTCAGTGCCATTTTTGCTCTTGCTTGCACCTTACTACTCAAGCGAGCGTAGAAAATCTTGGTCAAACTAATGAAGCTAACTTTCCTTCTAGCAACAAGAGTCCAAATAAAATATAACGGTTTGTTTTGGCGCAGTTTACAGTTGATTACCATCGTCATCTCCTCCTTTTGACAAAAGTTGACATCAGCCCTGAAAGAGTTAAGGACTTTGGTGATAATAATTACCAGCCAGAGCATATGTTGACGCTGTACTACTTCTCTTCTCCTCCCTCTGAAGAATGGAAGTTTGACAGCCATTCCATCGCTAATGTCACTCCTATTGTCTGTTCACCAGGACCAAGTAACCTGCCATGTTGTTTCCAGTTCCAGATTGATCTCATGTGTCAAAAGACAGCTTAGCCATTATTGCATGTTTTCTGTTGCTTGGTGGTGCCTCAACTTTTTGTCTTTTGCATCTTTTACTGGATATACTGTATATATATATATATATATATATATATATATATATATATATATATATATATATATATATATATATATATATATATATATACAGTGGTGTGAAAAACTATTTGCCCCCCTCCTGATTTCTTATTCTTTTGCATGTTTGTCACACAAAATGTTTCTGATCATCAAACACATTTAACCATTAGTCAAATATAACACAAGCAAACACAAAATGCAGTTTTTAAATGATGGTTTTTATTATTTAGGGAGAAAAAAAATCCAAACTTACATGGCCCTGTGTGAAAAAGTAATTGCCCCCTTGTTCAAAAATAACCTCACTGTGGTGTATCACACCTGAGTTCAATTTCCGTAGCCACCCCCAGGCCTGATTACTGCCACACCTGTTTCAATCAAGAAATCACTTCAATAGGAGCTGCCTGACACAGAGAAGTAGACCAAAAGCACCTCAAAAGCTAGACATCATGCCAAGATCCAAAGAAATTCAGGAACAAATGAGAACAGAAGTAATTGAGATCTAAGATCAAAGTCTGGTAAAGGTTATAAAGCCATTTCTAAAGCTTTGGGACTCCAGCGAACCACAGTGAGAGCCATTATCCACAAATGGCAAAAACATGGAACAGTGGTGAACCTTCCCAGGAGTGGCCGGCCGACCAAAATTACCCCAAGAGCGCAGAGACGACTCATCCGAGAGGTCACAAAGACCCCAGGACAACGTCTAAAGAACTGCAGGCCTCACTTGCCTCAATTAAGGTCAGCGTTCACGACTCCACCATAAGAAAGAGACTGGGCAAAAACGGCCTGCATGGCAGATTTCCAAGACGCAAACCACTGTTAAGCAAAAGAACATTAGGGCTCGTCTCAATTTTGCTAAGAAACATCTCAATGATTGCCAAGACTTTTGGGAAAATACCTTGTGGACTGATGAGACAAAAGTTGAACTTTTTGGAAGGCAAATGTCCCGTTACATCTGGCGTGAAAGGAACACAGCATTTCAGAAAAAGAACATCATACCAACAGTAAAATATGGTGGTGGTAGTGTGATGGTCTGGGGTTGTTTTGCTGCTTCAGGACCTGAAAGGCTTGCTGTGATAGATGGACCCATGAATTCTACTGTCTACCAAAAAATCCTGAAGGAGAATGTCCGACCATCTGTTCGTCAACTCAAGCTGAAGCGATCTTGGGTGCTGCAACAGGACAATGACCCAAAACACACCAGCAAATCCACCTCTGAATGGCTGAAGAAAAACAAAGTGAAGACTTTGGAGTGGTCTAGTCAAAGTCCTGACCTGAATCCAATTGAGATGCTATGGCATGACCTTAAAAAGGCGGCTCATGCTAGAAAACCCTCAAATAAAGCTGAATTACAACAATTCTGCAAAGATGAGTGGGCAAAAATTCCTCCAGAGCGACGTAAAAGACTCATTGCAAGTTATCGCAAACACTTGATTGCAGTTATTGCTGCTAAGGGTGGCCCAACCAGTTATTAGGTTCAGGGGGCAATTACTTTTTCACACAGGGCCATGTAGGTTTGGATTTTTTTCTCCTAAATAATAAAAACCATCATTTAAAAACTGCATTTTGTGTTTACTTGTGTTATATTTGACTAATGGTTAAATGTGTTTGATGATCAGAAACATTTTGTGTGACAAACATGCAAAAGAAAAAGAAATCAGGAAGGGGGCAAATAGTTTTTCACACCACTGTATATATATTGTGGGGAATAGCCCGGACACAGACAGTTAGACCTTGTTAAAAGCACCACGTCACGTTTTTTTACACAATATTATATACAAGTGCACACACAACCCAGTACTCCCGTACCACAAACACCCTCAGTCCAGGCCTCTCACAATGCCTTTCTCTTCTGGTCCGCCTCCACTCCTTTCCTCCGCGCTCTGTCTTCGTCAATCCGACTACAGCCATCGAATGGAGAAAGGCAGCCCCTTTTATACCCACCCAGACCTGCTCCAGGTGCCTCCCAATGAACTTCTGCCGGCACTCTCTGGTGTGGCAGAAGTGCCAGCTGTGCACCCGGAAGCACTCCGGGTGTCCCTGGTTTTCTTCCCTCCAGCACTTCCAGGTGTGTTGGAAGTGCTGAGGACCAGAGCTCTCCAGGCATCTGGGCACCCCCTGGCGGTGACCACGGGCCCCTATAGGAGTCCTTTCCCGTGATCCCCTAGCCACCAGGGTGGTTGCCCCATCGTGGTCCAGAGGAGATGTAATCCCTCCTTCGGTCTTTCTGGGTACCACCCCGAGCCGCTTGCCACTATATATATATATATATATATATATATATATATATATATATATATATATATATATATATATATATATATATATATATATATATATATGTACAGTATATACATACATATACACTGTCATAAGTGTGCGCAAGGGAAACGGCTGTGGCGGTGTTTTCTAATGCCTTCTCTCTTCCTCCCTCTGCAGAGTGGAAGCCTGATGGCCGCTCCAGCACTTTTGTCACTTCCATTATCCTCTCTCCCTTCCTACTTGAAAACCATGTGACCGGATGTTCAGCCATTTTCAGTTCAATTCAGTTCTGAGCTCCTGTCTGAAAAAGGCACCATCCACAACCTGTTCTGTGTTTTTCCTTACGTTCTTATTTCAATTATATTCGGTCACCAGGGTGATACCCCAACACTTTGACATTGTTTTGTCTCCTTTTTGCAATATACAGTGCAACAACAAAGGGACACCACTGAATCCCAAACCACAGACATAACAATACCTTAGGATTTTATTCAACAAAACCAGCCACATTACACTAACACATGATTTTCCTTCCTGCTCTGAGAGAGCATTGCCCAATGCCGCCCAACTCTGACTCGATTTTAGTGAGGTGGAGGGCTCTCTATTAAACCAGACCTGGGAACTGCTACCACTCTTCTGCCAGATCATCTGGAGCACTTCCAGGTCATGCTAAAACCAGGGCAGTCATCCAACAGCATTACCCTACGCCAAAGACACTGACAGGGCTGCATTTCTGGGACTTCAATTCCCATGCCACCCTGCAGGTGCCTTGAGGAACAATGCTGCCTATTGTTTTGGGGAATGAACTACTCTTGGAAGGCATGTTTACCCAGTCCTTCTATTATTTCCACCTGGCTGTCTTTGAATCCTTATTTTATTCCAGCCAGGAGGCCTGTCCTTCCTTTCTGGCACCTACTATATATATATATAGGGAGTTCCCCTCTGCCGACATTGCTCGCCAACCCTGCCCGGCCTGCACTATGCGCCAGCCACTTTGGGTCTCTGCTGTTCACGTTATGAAGAGGGGGACTGAAACACCCTAAGGAGATGCGGTCGCTCCTCCAAATCCCCCTCTTAAATGGCGATACAATGGGAAACAATTGCAGTTTTTTTTACCTCCTCTTTGCTCGATCAGCTGCTGTCTTGCTGCTGTTGCCATGCCGCATGATCTGCATCTTGTGTGGCGCTTCAAACATTTAAAAGCCTGTACAGCAGCTGTCCTACTGCTTGTGTTTTATTTCCAGCCCCGGATGTGGTTAAATCTCTCAGCACAAAGTCTCGAGTTCTTTAAAATTTTTTAGTTTATAATTTAAAAATGGAATGAGAATCTGAAAATCTAACAAGATAATGTTAAAGTTTGATAAATTCTGAAAATAATGATACCAAACATATATATGTAGGTTTTAAAATAAGAAATGTGACATGAAAACATCACATAAAACCGTTGTACAAATAAAACATTGCACTTTTAGGGTTAGGATTAGGATTTTATATTTAGAGAGTAGATATTGTCACACGTGCGTTTAGGAGACAACTAAAGGGCCTGAATAATAGTAATCCCATGCCTGACCAGGGGGCGGTGAGGTGCACTAATTGTCTCTCTCAATCCCTTACAGACCATTCTTGGGAAATCCCACCTGGTTCCGGCACCGCCGATGATGTCACTTCCAGTTCTGGTGCTGCCGATGATGTCACTTCCAGTTCTGGTCCTGATCACATCACTTTCTCCACTTGTCTTTAAAAGCTGCCATCTTAAGGGAGCAATTCAGTTCTGTTTTGGACTTGTATGAGTAAAGAACTCTTGACAATTTACATCTTTGCAGCTAGGATATAATATACTGGTGGCTGCACCAAACCTTTTCATGTGTCATTGTGGTTTTTGTGACAATGTATATATATATATATATTGTGGAGGATGGCCGGCTGTTTTACCCCCAAGCCGCCAGGTGGAGACCAGCAGGGCATCACGGACAATGGAGTTTTTATGCACCGCCCTGCTGGATGCCATGTGGGCCACGAGAGGGAGCTGCAGGGAGGACCAAAGAGTTCTTTGTGCCCTATGACCCGGAAGTTCGTCATAGGAAGAGTGACAGGCTTCCGGGTTGAAAAGAAAAGGACTATTTACCCTGACCCAGAAAGAATAAGGACTTGTGGACTGTTGGGCAGGAACACCTCCGGGTCAGGGAATATAAAAGGACTGTGGGAGCTCCCAGACAGCGAGCTGAGTTGGGAGGCAGGGTGGCTAAGCGTCTGGGAGTGGAGGATTGGTTATTTGAGTATTGTTTATTTGATAATTGTGGAGAGGAACGTGCTTTGTGCACATTATTATAAATAATAAATAATAATTGGACTTTAACCTGGTGTCTGATGTGTGGTCTGAGGGTACAAGGGTGCGAGAAAACCCTTAATCCACCACAATATATATATATAGTAAGAGTTAGCCTGGCCACAGACAGACACGACACCACAATATCCAAGCATACACACATTTATTCCACTATTTACAAAACTATTTACACAATTGCCCAGAGTCCTTGGTCCTTTGGGTCGCCTCCACTCCTGTCTCGCAGGCTCTGTCCTGTTCCACCTGACTCCGGCTCCTTTTATAATGCCCCGGATGTGCTCCAGGTGCCTGATGACGAACTTCCAGCAGCACTCCCCAGTGTGGTGGAAGTGCTGCCCTTGCACCCGGAAGCACTCTGGGCGTACACCATCCCTGGTCCGTCAGCACACCCTGGTGTACCGGAAGCGCTGTCCTCCAGGAATCAAGGACCGCCCAGGTGCCCAGGGAAGAGAAGTGCCGTTCTCCTGGTCCCTCCTTCCTCCAGGCGTCCCATCGGGGCAGGGTTCCTGGCCGTCTATCACACAATATATATATAACTATATGTAATATACACTACATAACATCCTAACATCATAAAAATGTTATATACTAGGATGGCTTTACCCCTTCTCCTTCTACATTTTCCCATTGTCCTTTGCCACATTGATCTGCTTGCTGGTTATTTCTTTTCTTTTGGAAATCTATATTTAGCCTGTATACATGCATGCATGTAGCAGCACAATCAGAAACCCCCTTATGTTCTTTGAGCTGGACTGGCTGTGAATGCTAATAACTACAGGAAGGAAATCAGCATTGTGCAGGTGCGCTCAGAGATCATCTTCAGGATATGAAAAGGTCTGCCCGCCACCCCCCCACCCCACTTGCACTTCTCCCTCCCACTGGACTTCTTACCTCTAACCTGATGAGCCCTTCTAGTTTCTTCCCGTGCTCCCACATATGAATGAGGGCAGGTTTGGAAGAGAGAGCATGATTTTGTTTCCTCCCTGGACATGGAAATGTCAGGCACTCAGCTGAATTTTCCTCCCCATATGCCGACTAGTTGAGCCACTGGAGTTTTATCCATCTCACGTAGGTAAGAGTAATTGCACTTGATACTTTAAAGCTCTTCATTAATAGTAAGCAGTGTGCAGCCTGGGTTAAATAATTAAATATTAACTGATGTCAGGATGCTCTTCATAATTAGCAGAGTGCAGTTGCTTTATGCTGAAATTAGAAGTGTCTTCTTCTGTTAGGGTACAGCGGTTTAGTGTGTTAAACTAAAGTCTCTCTGAGAGAAGACAGTCAAAAAGCGGTCATTGTCTTTATTTATTTTAAACAGGGGAACCAAAGAACGTTTGAAAATTTGTAGCTAATAAATACAAATTTCATTATTCTTTATTTATTGTTTTAATGGTAACATCGCATCAGTGGATATACATGGGAAGCTCAGTGACTCAGTGCTTAGTGGCACTGACTGACAAGGTTCACGTCCCAGTACTGTAGAATCTGCACGTTCTTCTGGTGTCTACGTGTTTTGTTTTGTTCCTCCAGTTTACATCAGTTTGTAACCCAAAGATGTGCAAGTTATGCTGAGTGGTGGCTCTGAGCTGGACTAGTATGAATGAGTGGCTCCAGTGATGGTGTCTACCTGACAACTAATGGCCCTAAACATGGATTAAACAGGATTTGAAAACGAATGGATGAATAAACACGCCCTCCAATACCCATAAGAACATAAGATATTTGACAAACGACAGGAGACCATTCAGTCCAGCAGGTTCATTTGCTTAGCTAATACTTAAGCTGTCCTGATGTCTCATCCAGATTCTTCTTAAAGGTTGTCAAGGTTACAACTTCAGCTCCATGCCTTTGTAGTTTGTTCTGGATTTCCACATCTCATTGTGTAAAGAAGTGTTTCCTGGCTTCTGTCCTAAATGCACATCCCATTCATTTCCACTTGTGTCCTCATGTATGTCATTCACCCTTATGTTGAAAGAATTGCTTTATCAATGCATTTGAGGATTGTGAAGAGCTGGATTAGCACACCATAGTGTCCTAAAAAGCACCTCTGGGGGTCTTTTCTGCCTGTTGTTATCAGGCAATTCATTGCCTACTCTTTAAAGTTAATTTAAAAGTTTCTGCAGTAATACACATGTACTTCAGAGGAGGTCATCTAACTGAAGCTAAGCATGTTCAGGCCCAGCCAGTACTTGGATGGGAGACCAACCAGTAAAAGCTTGGGTTGTTGCTGGAAGAGGTGCTGGTGAGGTCAGCGAGGGGCGCTTACCCTGTGGTCTGAATGTTGATCCCAATGCCCCAGTGCAGTGATGGGGACAACATGCTGTAAAAATGGCACCATCCTTCAGATGAGACATAAAACTGAAGTCCTGGCACTGTGGTTATAAAAGATGCCTGTCCATCCTTAGTAAGGAGTTGGGTGTATACTGATGTCTTGGCTAAACTGCCCACATCAGCCTAGTCATTCTGCCCCCAGTCATCCCCTGTCTCTAATTGGCTAACTATCTCTCACCCCTTCACCACCTAACAGCTAATGTATGGTGAGCGTACTGACAAAAAAATGGCTTCCATCACATCAGTCAGGTGGGTACTGTACACTAGTGGTGGTTGAAGTGGCTCCCCACTCACTAGGTAAAGTGCTTTGAAGTTATTAGAAAGGTGCTATATAAAATGTAAAGAATTATTTACTTTCCTCATAACTCATCCCCTGTAGTCCTGAATCAGCCTAGTCGCTCTTCTCTGGACCTTCTCTTGTGCTGCTATGTCCTTTTTGTAACCCGGAGACCCAAACTGCACACAGGACTCCAGATGAGGCCTCACCAGTGTGTTATAAAGCTTGAGCAGACCCTCCTGTGACTTGTACTCCACACATCAAGGCGCTATATAACCTGATATTCTCTTAGCCTTCTTAATGGTTTCTGAACGCTGTCTGGCAGTTGATAGTGTTGAGTCCACTACGACTCCTAAATCCTTCTCACAAGGTGTACTGTCGATTTTCAGACCTTCCATTGTGTATTCAAACCTGACATTTTTATTTCCTATGCGTCATGCTTTACATTTACTGACATTATCTTTCATCTGCCACTAATCTGCCCACGCCTGTCTGCTGTCCAAGTCCCTCTGTGATGATTCAATGGATTCTCAATTATCTGCCAATCCACCTTATGTTGCTATGATCTGCAAAGTGAACCAGCTTGTTATTTATATTCAAATCCAATTCATTTACATGTATTAAAAATAGCAGCGGCCCTAGCACTGACTCCTGAGGGACACCTGATTCTGATGAGGGTCCTGGCACCATCACCCCCTACTTCCTGTGTCCGTATTTACATACATCTACACACCACACCCTGAACTCCCACTTCTTTTAGTTTGATGCCTAACCTCCCATGTGTCACCTTATCAAATGCTTTCATCATCTGCAGCACTCTGTATCCTTTTGTTGTTTCCTGATAAAATTCCAGCATGTTGGTAAAACATGACCTCCCTTGATGACCTCATGCTGACTGTTCAGTAAAACTTGTGTTCTTGACATTTGTTCCTCCATCTTTTCCTTAATAATTCCTTCCACTAATTTACCTGTGATGCACATTAAGCTTACTGGCTTATAGTTACTTGGATCTGCCTGGTCATCCTTTTTATAATATTTGCAATTTTCCAGTTCTTCAAAATTTCCTCAGTGTGTAGAGACTTCCTAAAAATACGTGTCAAGGGTTTATATGGGCACTAGCTAACTTCCTTAAGAACTCGAAGATAAATGTTATCTGGTCCTGGTGATTTGTTTCATTTCAGCCTATTTAATCTAAGCAGCACTTCACTCTCTAGAGTTTCCAAAGCCCTCTGTACATTTTTAGTAGTCCCAGTTACCACTGGCAGGGCCGTTCTTAGCAGTTTGGAGCCCCTATGCGGTTCAGAAATGTGCATGCCCCGGATCGGTTCCGGTGGGGCAGTGTCCCCGTAGCTCAGGATGGTGTTCCAATAAAACGTCCAGAAAAGAACGATAAAGGATAATTAAGGATTAAGGATAAAGGATTTAGGATGAGGAGGGTATCGTGATCCACGACAGGGGCCCCAAGGCCCACAGCCCGACAACAAAAAAAAAAATTGTAAGTCGGGCCCGGGTCGGGGGCCCTACATGTATGCCTAAGAATGTCCCTGCCACTGGGAGGTTGTCTACTTTCTCACATGTGAGGACCTCAGAAGAATGCAACTTTAGAGCATCTGCTATTTCACTGTTTGTATTTTTTAATTCCTCTTTTAACTATTTCTGATGGACTTCCTTGACCTTATCCTCCTTGATAATGTAACTTTTTATTTTTCCATCTGAAATGAACAATTGTACATTTTACCATAAACATGCTCTGCATCCTTTTCATGGAAAAGCAGGCTCAGAAAATGGGTTGGTGGAGATATGACGTTTGAAGTACTGTATATAAGGCAGTCTCCTACAGAAGAATCCCCTTTGATAGGATGTGTGCCTCTGTGGTGCAACCTGGTATTCAGCAGCAGATCTTTTAAAACAAAAATGATTTCTAGTCCAGTGGAACAGCAGGCAGTGAGTGCTCCTTTTAAAAGCACAGTCTAGCAAACACTCCATAAGCATCTGAGGGTTTGCATCAAGGTCTCATGAATAATGTAAGCCGTCTGGATTAATATGAATTATACGCACAGGATAATTACTCCTTTTCTCAATTAGTCTCTGTTGCCCTAAAGCAGAGAGCAGAATTCATTTTTTACTTAATTTCACATTTGTTTATTGACAAAACAAATTCCTCACCTATTTTTCCTAAGTTTATGCGGTTCATACTGTGACAGAATCAGAGTATCAAGTCGTCATTGAAAAATAGCAAGGTGTAATTTGAGCTTCGACATTTCTTTAGTCAGTGCAGCAATGTGTTGGTCCTAGGAGCATCTGGAGTATGAGCCTGTCATGGTGGCGTGACAACACTGTCCTCACAGAATGACGCTTGTCACTTGGGTTAAAGAAGAGCTGATTAGCTCACTTTGTGCATCTACAGAGGGTGACACTTTGAGCCTTGCAGTGGAGATGCAATCCTTCATCAACAGACGAGCCGTAAAGTGTGCAGACTGTGAACGAGATTTTGATTTCAATGCGTTTTGTGATGCAAAATCACCAGGAATCCGACTCAAGTGAGTTGCCTGTTCCCAGGTATTTTTCTCTTCTAAACAAGGAGACAAAGCTTTGTCACACATTCAGCCTTGTTGATAATCATCTACATGGAGCATTACGGTGCTGGTAGGACTACAATGGATTCAGGAAACATTCAGACCCCTTCACTTTATGCACTTATTGTATTGCAGATTTAATTTTAAATGGACCACATTTGCCATTTTTGCACATCAATCTATACTCAATAATCCATAATGACAAGGTGAAATCATTCTTTCAGAAAGGTTTTTAAATTATTTAAAAATGAACAATTAAGCATTCAAACCCTTAATTTAGTACTTTGTAGAAGCCCTTTTGGCAGCTTTGAGTTTTCTTGGTTAAGCCTTTACAGACTTTACACACCTGGACTTGTGTAGTTTATTTCACTCTTGCTTGCAGATCCTCTCAAACGGGATGACTCGGCTGGTGACCCAGCTCTTCGTTTGTGCTGTGCCCTGTCACAATATATATATATATATATATATATATATATATATATATACAGTGGAACCTCAGATCACGACTGTAATTCGTTCCAAAATTCTTGTCGTAAACCGATTTGGTCGTGAACCGAAGTAACTTCCCCCATAGGATTGTATGTAAATACAATTAATCCATTCCAGACCTTACAAACTGTATGTAAATATTTTTTTTAAAGATTTGTAAGCACAAATATAGTTAATTATACCATAGAATGCACAGTGTAATAGTAAACTAAATGTAAAAACATTGAATAACACTGAGAAAACCTTGAACAACAGAGAAAACTAACACTGCAAGAGTTTGCGCTATAGCAAATGAGTTTTAATGCAGAGGGAAAAAAATGAACATTTGAAAAAAATCCGTAATTTAATAAACCACCAAGAAAAGTAACATTGCAACAATGCACGCTACGAACCGATCGTTATAAAAACAGAAATGAAGTGGACGTTAACATCCAATAATAAAAAAAGTCTTCATTAAATACGAGTTTAAAAAAATGCTCAATTCTGTCTCTTTAAAAACAAGTTCGGTGCATTCTTTAACTGCCTTCTCGGCCTAATGCGTCCAGCCATCTCTCTCTCACTCGCATTTGTGTGTGTCTCTTGAATGCATGTGTGTCTCTCTCGTGTGTGTGTCTCTCTCTCTCGCGCGCGTGTGTGTGTGTCTCTCTCTCGCACGCGCGTGTGTGTGTCTCGCTCGCTGCACAGGGAATGCACAGGGAGAGACTAAACGTGTGCAGAAATCATCGGCATGCACGAACCGAAAGGGAAACTGGCTTGTTCGTATACCGAGTGTGTGGTCGTAAACAGATGCAGAAGTTTGGCGAACTTTTTGGTCGTAAACCGATTTGTACGTGTTCCGAGACGTTCGTGAACCGAGGTTCCACTTTATATATATATATATTTAAACGATTTGGACAAGAATATAATCAATAAGTTAGTTAGGTTTGCAGATGATATTAAACTAGGTAAGATGGCAGATAATCTAGAAATGGTGTCATCATTACAGAGAGACTTGAACAGAATATGGGTGGACATCCACTATGAAGCATCTCAGTTCAAAGATTTGCATTGTTGGAAACTGCCAGTGATAAACAATAACCCACAGCATCTGGCCCAGAAGCAAATGCTTTGGTAAATGGAGAGCTCCATCTGTCAGCCACACATTGTCTGACTCCGGACCCTGTGGGTAGTGCGCTTTCTAATGCTATCCGCCGATATCTCTGTGGCAGCCACCAACCTTTTTTCGCACAGCATCACCACTACACTGCACAATTCCACAGTACCAATCTTTGAAGTAAGGTGCTTGGTGGTGCGAGTTCACAACTATTCAACTGGTGACAAGGATGGAATAAGAACTAACCATGCCTTGAACCCCCCATTCTGCGCAGAAGTTTTCAAACAAAAATGTCAAAGAGGAGTTATCCACATGTAGTAAGACTGTACATGTGGGGCATTGTCAAGCAGCTATATTACAGATAAATCTCCACATCAATACACTTGGTGTAGTCGGCAGAATAGGAAGTTACCATGCCTTGCATCCCGTTACAATGGAAATTTTCAAACAAAAATGCCAAAGCGGAACTGTAACACATTGGACACTATAAAGCAGCTCTATTACAGATACATTTCTAAATCAATACATTTGGCATAGTCGGCAGGATAAGGAGTAATTATGTACTTGTATACATTTGCGTGGAAATTTTCTAACAAAAATGTCAAAGATGAGCTTTCAATGTGCAGATAACACAGCTATATTACAGAGGAATTTCCACTTCAAAACAACAGGTTTGGGCAGATTTGTGGCAAATAATAATAATAATAATAATAATAATAATAATTCTTTGCATTTATATAGCACTTTTCTCACTACTCAAAGCGCTCATGGAATATAATGTAAGTAAATGTACAATAATATATATAGGAAATAAAAATGTTAGATTGGAATACACAATGGGTGCTCTGAGACTTGAGAGTACACCTTATAATAAGGACCTGGGAGTTGTAATGGACTTGCCACTCTCCATGTCCAATAAACAGAACTATTTTAGAAGGTTAATAAATGTCAGAATATTTAACATCCTGAGGTATAGAGTATAAGTCAAGGGAGGTTTTTTAACACACTGATGAGATCTCAACTGGAGTACTGATAGTAGATTTGGTCTTTATATTGCAAAAAGACATAACAGTGTGTCATACACGTGCGCTTAGGAGGCAGTCAACAAGCCCTGAGGTGAGATGAAGGGTTGATTTATGGTACTAACTCCTCTCTCTCGTTTTCATCAGACCAAAGAAGAGAAATAATCCAGTATACTCACCACACCAATTTCCAGATTCCCAAGATGGCCGCCCAGCATCACTTCTACATTCAACTCCAGATAAAAACGTCACTTTCTGGTCACCCGCTGATGACGTCACTTCTGACTGTCATGGATGATGTCACTTTCCGGTCGCCCGCTGATGATGTCACTGCTGTCATTATCAACAATAACATCACTTTCAGTCTTCCAATGATGACATCATTTCCGCCAGCCATCTTCTTCCTCTATAAAAGCTCCATTTCACTGTTTCACTTGGTCAATTGCTTTATTTGAGTCTTTTGACATTTTTTCAATATTTTCTTTGCTTTGTCTGCTGGACAATATATGAGGTCATTCCCCAACTCTTTGTTTGTTGTGGAAATCCATTTTAATTCACGACAAGTGTTAGTAAAAGTTCAAGAAGAGCAGCTAGGCTGATTCCGGGGCAGCAGGGTATGAGTTATGAGGAAAGATTAAAAGAAGTTGAACCTTTTCAATTTAAGCAAATGGAGATTAAGAGATGACTTGACTGAAGTTCACTTTTAAATGAGTTCAACAAGAGCATGAGGACACTGTTGGAATCTTATTAAAATCTGATTTCATACAAAAGTTAGAAAGTTCTTCTCCACACAGAGAACCACAGACATATGAAATAAATTACCAAGTATTGTGATAGACAGGAGGACTTTAGGGACCTTCAAAACTCAACTTGATGTTATTTTGGAATTAAGTGGATAGGACTGACAAGCTTTGTTGGTTCTCCTCAAAATTTTCCAATGTTCAAATATTCTTTGCCCTGATCTAATTCTTCAGGAATGTGGTAGTAGTAGTAGTAGTGATTATAACATGCATGGAGCAAGATGAAATTCTTTCTTGCATGTCCAACCATACAACAACTCACCACTCTCCATACCCATGGTATGCACGTAATCGCAGGACTCCTCTTGTGTTTCTACCCTGTAGTTTAGGGAAACACTTCTTGCATCCTGCTGGTTCTTCACATCCTTCCTAATAATCTAGTGCTCTCTGTGTAACCACTTCCAGGGCACTTCAAGTATTTGGGATGAGTGGCTTCCTCTAATGGCTGCCACTCCACATTGTGCTGCCTGTGGCTTCTCTTTATAATTGGAACTAACTAAATATGGCCCCTTCTAATACATACTGACCCACCTATTCACCCCTCTGAATCCTTTTAAGTTCCTCTTGCTTGCCCCATTTACCCATGCAACTTCCTTGTTAGGCCAATGATTAATCACAAAAATGGACCCTGACTTGTTTTTGTCAATATGTGTTAGTATATTAATATATTGGTATAATGACCTTGGCTTTGATCTGTAATTTGTAAAGTTCTGGTTCAGAATCAACACCTGATCCCTATGTGGACTTGAGGGGGCTACTTTATCTACCATTTCTTCAATATATTAACAAATGCAAATGTGACAGATAGATAGATAGATAGATAGATAGATAGATAGATAGATAGATAGATAGATAGATAGATAGATAGATAGATAGTGTGACCACAAGGGAGTGCCCCTGAGCCCCAAATCTCAGACACAATGCTACCTCACACAATTCTGTGTTCAAATAAATTACTATTTTTTTTATTTTTGACCTAAATTATTACACACCAAATGCCAGCCAAAACATTCCAAACAAGTACATTTCTTCTTCCTCCCGCTTCCTGGACTGTTTCCTTTAGTATTAGACCTGGGAGTACTTCCGGCACCATAGTACTGAATGGCAGAAACACTTCCAGGACATGGGAAACTCTCTTTCTCCAGCACCCAAGGACCCCAACAGGACTGTCCTTCAGGGCTACGAGTCCCATGGATCCCTGCGGGCATTGAAAACAGGTCCATGCCAGAGGAGCACTGGCATCCACTGCAATGGGGGAGGAACTGCTTTTGAGAAACAACCTTCCCCAATCAAGTCTCATCTGAGCCAGGTTATGTCTCCTTCCATGTTGTCCTTCTGTTATGGCCTCCTGGCCAGGCCAGGATCCACCTTAGAGAGATAGATAGATAGACAGGAAAGGCACTATATAATAAATACATGTTTTGCATTTTGTGCAATTTTTTGATAGCATTTGGTGTGCAAGGAGATTCAGCCCTGTATGAGATGTCCATTCACAAGCTCACAGTTTCAAAATTGCTCCCTGGAATATCAGGCAGACTCACAGACTCAAAAGATAATTTCTAATGTTTAAAGAGTAAGATCCACACATCCAAAAACTCGGGTTCATTGAATAATTTAAATTCTTAAATGTCCATATTCTCCAAAGCCTTTTGCAATTGCTATTGAACCCCTTGCTATTTATCCACAGAAGGAATCCAAGACAAAAGGATAGATAGATAGATAGATAGATAGATAGATAGATAGATAGATAGATATGAATTTTAGCATAGTAGGCAGGATAGATAGATAGATAGATAGATAGATAGATAGATAGATAGATAGATAGATAGATAGATAGATAGATAGATAGGCACTATATAATTAATAGATAGATAGATAGATAGATAGATAGATAGATAGATAGATAGATAGATAGATAGATAGATAGATAGATAGATAGATAGATAGATAGATAGATAGATAGGAAAGGTACTGTATAATAGATAGATAGATAGATAGATAGATAGATAGATAGAACTTTATTGATCGCAAAGGAAACTGCAATGTGCCAAAAGCAATGATAAACCAGCTAAATTTAAAGCATTTATAAGCATTTATAATCTAAAGAGTTATGATTGTTATAATTATTTTTATCAGAACTTGCACAGCTGCCCGTCTACTAATCTTTATGCATTTATGATTTGAAAGTTGTTTTTAGAAATGTAAATGATGTAATGTGGATATAGCTAACTCATTTTTAATTTCCGTTTAAGTCAGTGTAATCTTATTCTTCCATTAATAAGCCAAGTGGCACACAATAAATACAAATCTAATATTAGAAATACTAAACGAGCCATGAAGCTGTCTAGCTGCTTGATTAGTTAACTTCTAAATATTTGTAGTGACCTCCTAAAATGGAGCAGAACAGTTCATAAAACTAACAGTTGAGGTTAAACTTCCACAGCTTGTCATGCAATTCGGAGACTTTCTCTAAAATGTGAAATGACTCAGGACAAAGCAAACTTAATAAAGAGCGAGCTGGGGCTGCGGCCTCCCGCTGCGAAGAGGAAGAACTCTCTCGTTTGTCTGAAAGCGAGTTTCAAATGCTTTTTAGTCTCCAAGTTGCACTCGTTAAGTGGTGCCAGGGCTTTGTGAGACCTGCCAGTGTGTGTTTCTGTACCAAGAAATCATAAATGAAACTCGCACCGGGACCCAGTGATATGGATGCTTTCATGAGAGCCTGCACCTGCTATTCAAGGAAGCCGGATTTTTTGTTGTTTTTTTTTCCTTCAATTCTCCTTTTTTCCCAGCATTAAAAAAATGTGAGCCATCTTTCTCCGCTTCTCACAGCCATTAGGCTTCACACCTGAAACTCTCATGCCTCCTGCTGAGCGCTAATCCTGGCATCATTCACCCCGAGAGACTACGAGTGCTGTCGGAGGGGCTTGAAGCTCTTCTACAGCATCTGATTGCCCTCCCTATGAATGTCACCATCTGCAAAAATTACCTCTTTTTTTTCCTACTCTTCTTGAAACTGTAACCATTTGGGGTTGGGAAGGAGGTTAAAAAAGTCTCTAATTCCTGATTATTAATAACTGTTTGGCGGCACTGTTTAAGTTTCTGTCAGACTTGTCAGTGCAGTTCAAAGCCGCACTTGAAGCCTCTGTTTGTCGAGAGACCTGCTTTGATGGATCCTGATCGGGAGGAAAAAGGCCACAATTGTGAGCCTTTGTGTGGCTGACATGCTGCTATCTGGAGGAATAGTGGAGAGAGTCACGGACATGTATGAGGAGAAGAAGTGAAGGGCATCAGACCCCCAGGGAGCAAGACAGAATGGCAGCTCACAACACACAAAATCTTGAGGTGGAAATGCATAAAAAATAAAAAAAAACGAAAATGAACGGCAAACGAATCGCCAATCTAAACGAAAGCAAGCTGATTACTTTATAATACCTACTGAATAAAGTCCTTTTATTCAGTGTCATTGTTTCAAAATCATCCAACCTACCGTATGAAAATGTTCTCCACACTTTACCTTTTTATACTTTACGTTGGCTACTGACTGGGCTCACATCTCAGTGTGGGGTTAACCCCATGCTTTTATGAGTTCTCTCCGGGTACTCGGGCTTCTTTCACACATCCCCAAATATGCTGATGTTAGAGAAATTTGCCCAGGCGTTGCGTCCAATGAAACTGGTACACTGTAGGTTCTCACCCTCTACCGTAAATGGAATTAAAGGCTTGAGAAGGTTAGGGTTAGGGTTACCTTTTAAAATACTTCACTTGTTTAGCTCAGGGGTGGCTCAGCGGTCAGCACTCATAGTTGCAGACCTGTGGGGTTTGCATATTTGCCCCTCACTCTGATGGGCTCTCTCTGGGCACTCTTGTTTTGTTCACACAACGATGCTCAGATTAGAGAAATGTGCGCTGTGAATGGAAAGTGTGTGTCCTGCGATGGACTGGCAGCCTGTTTATGAAGGTTGGTTCTTGCTTAGTGTCCAGTGAAGGCTCTGAGAGACACTGACCCCCACAATTGAATTAAAGGACCGAGAATATTAATTACGCTTGCCTTTTGATACTTTTGCTTATTTAGCTCATCGGCAGCTCACTGGTTAGCACACACTACCTCCTGAAGACTGGGTTCAGATGTAATTGTGGGGTTTTTTCATTTCACCCCATGTCTGGGTGGTTTCTCCCAGGGTTCTTTTATTTTCTCACAAATCCCCAAAGATGCTGAGGTATGAATGGAATGTGTGTGTCCCACCATGGAGTGGCACCCTCTTTGGAGTTTGGTTCCTGCTTTGCGTCCAATGAAGCTGAGAGTGACGCTGACCTCTGACCCTAAGTTAAAGGTTGGAGAAGGTCATGTGATGCTCACCTGTTACATACGTCACTTGTTCAGCTGATGGGTGGCACAGTGGTTAGTGCTACTGCTTTACAGCCTCAGAAGTCTGGCTTCAAAACCATGTTGGCACCCTGATGCTCTTTCTAAATCTGACTGGGTTTTCTTTGTTTATTCTGATTGTCTTCATCAGTTTGCTTTTAAATTTAATTTATTGTATTTAAGACCCCCGTGAATTGTAGTTAGGATATAGCGGGTTGGATAATGGATGGATGGAATGTATTACTTGTGTTCATTGCTGATATAAAGCCCTTTGTAATGACAACATTGATTTCGATAGCACATTTTCATACAAACAATGTACCCTGGAGTGCTTTACAAGATTTCAAAGAGAAAATGACAAGAAAAGAAAAAGAAATTAGGCAATGAAATGAAAGAATAAGTAACAAAGAAAGAAAAAAGACAAATGAATCTAAACAATCTTAAACATCTTTCGGATATGCCAAAAAATCATTTACGTCTTTCTTAAAAGCTGCATTTCTTAGATTTATACCTGAAAAAGGAATACTTCAATATAAATTTTAAAAATGTATACAATTTTACATTGTCAGCATTTGAGTTTGGTTACAATAAAACAAGCTATCATTCTCAATTTGACTAAAATGGATATACCGTGCAGCATTTTTTAAGAAACTGTTCATGTGGTAATAACAATAGGCTTCTGTTTCAGTTTTTTGTCTTTAATGAGAAGTCAAGCAAAATGACACCTTTTATAGGCTAACTAAAAAGATTGCAATATGCAAACTTTCAAGGCAACTCGGGCCCCTTCTTCAGGTAAGATAGTTTAAAAAGACATTTCACTTCATCAAGAAAACTAGCTGTGCTGTGCTACCAAGTAGTCAATGTAGACCTTAGCGTTAACACTTGCAATGCAGCCTCTACTGGAATGTGTTTTGTTATGCCTGCAGTAATAATATGCATTGCATTCATGATTCCAACAGATGGCGCATCACAAACATTGATAGCAGTGAATAAGCATTACTACAAATGTTTGTGATATGCCATTTGTTGGAATTCAAAATGCAATGCCTACACACTCTTTTGTATGACATTTGGTATGGGATTTGTCAAAACAGTGTTAATGTTTGTGATGTGGCATCTGTTGGAATGACAAATGCATTTCATACTCCTCTGTTATATGCCATGTGGTATGAGATTTGAAAAAGAAGTGTTAATGTTTAAGATGTGCCATCTAATAATAATAATAATAATAATAATAATAATACATTATATTCATATAGCTCTGTAAATGTCTCTTTTATATGTCATTTAAGATGGAATTCGTCAAAGCAGTATTAATGTTTGTGATGTGGCATCTGTTGGAATGACAAATACAATGTATGTATCTCAGTTATATGCCATTTGGTATGGGACTCATAAAAGCAGTGTAAATGTTTGTGATGCGCCATCTGTTGGAATGACAAATGCATTTCATACTCCTCTGTTATATGCCATGTGGTATGAGATTTGAAAAAGAAGTGTTAATGTTTAAGATGTGCCATCTAATAATAATAATAATAATAATAATACATTTTATTCATATAGCTCTGTAAATGTCTCTTTTATATGTCATTTAAGGTGGGACTCATAAAAGCAGTGTAAATGTTTGTGATGCGCCATCTGTTGGAATGACAAATGCATTTCATACTCCTCTGTTATATGCCATGTGGTATGAGATTTGAAAAAGAAGTGTTAATGTTTAAGATGTGCCATCTAATAATAATAATAATAATAATACATTTTATTCATATAGCTCTGTAAATGTCTCTTTTATATGTCATTTAAGGTGGAATTCATCAAAGCAGTATTAATGTTTGTGATGTGCCATCTGTTGGAATGACAAATGCATTTCATACTCCTCTGTTATATGCCATGTGGTATGAGATTTGAAAAAGAAGTGTTAATGTTTAAGATGTGCCATCTAATAATAATAATAATAATAATAATACATTTTATTCATATAGCTCTGTAAATGTCTCTTTTATATGTCATTTAAGATGGAATTCGTCAAAGCAGTATTAATGTTTGTGACGTACCATCTGTTGGAATGACAAATACAATGTATGTATCTCAGTTATATGCCATTTGGTATGGGACTCATAAAAGCAGTGTAAATGTTTGTGATGCGCCATCTGTTGGAATGACAAATGCATTTCATACTCCTCTGTTATATGCCATGTGGTATGAGATTTGAAAAAGAAGTGTTAATGTTTAAGATGTGCCATCTAATAATAATAATAATAATAATACATTTTATTCATATAGCTCTGTAAATGTCTCTTTTATATGTCATTTAAGGTGGAATTCATCAAAGCAGTATTAATGTTTGTGAGGTGCCATCTGTTGGAATGACAAATACAATGTATGTATCTCAGTTATATGCCATTTGGTATGGGACTCATAAAAGCAGTGTAAATGTTTGTGATGTGCCATCTGTTGGAATGACAAATGCATTTCATACTCCTCTGTTATATGCCATGTGGTATGAGATTTGAAAAAGAAGTGTTAATGTTTAAGATGTGCCATCTAATAATAATAATAATAATAATACATTTTATTCATATAGCTCTGTAAATGTCTCTTTTATATGTCATTTAAGGTGGAATTCATCAAAGCAGTATTAATGTTTGTGATGTGCCATCTGTTGGAATGACAAATGCATTTCATACTCCTCTGTTATATGCCATGTGGTATGAGATTTGAAAAAGAAGTGTTAATGTTTAAGATGTGCCATCTAATAATAATAATAATAATAATAATACATTTTATTCATATAGCTCTGTAAATGTCTCTTTTATATGTCATTTAAGATGGAATTCGTCAAAGCAGTATTAATGTTTGTGACGTACCATCTGTTGGAATGACAAATACAATGTATGTATCTCAGTTATATGCCATTTGGTATGGGACTCATAAAAGCAGTGTAAATGTTTGTGATGCGCCATCTGTTGGAATGACAAATGCATTTCATACTCCTCTGTTATATGCCATGTGGTATGAGATTTGAAAAAGAAGTGTTAATGTTTAAGATGTGCCATCTAATAATAATAATAATAATAATACATTTTATTCATATAGCTCTGTAAATGTCTCTTTTATATGTCATTTAAGGTGGAATTCATAAAAGCAGTGTAAATGTTTGTGATGCGCCATCTGTTGGAATGACAAATGCATTTCATACTCCTCTGTTATATGCCATGTGGTATGAGATTTGAAAAAGAAGTGTTAATGTTTAAGATGTGCCATCTAATAATAATAATAATAATAATAATACATTTTATTCATATAGCTCTGTAAATGTCTCTTTTATATGTCATTTAAGGTGGAATTCATCAAAGCAGTATTAATGTTTGTGATGTGCCATCTGTTGGAATGACAAATGCATTTCATACTCCTCTGTTATATGCCATGTGGTATGAGATTTGAAAAAGAAGTGTTAATGTTTAAGATGTGCCATCTAATAATAATAATAATAATAATAATACATTTTATTCATATAGCTCTGTAAATGTCTCTTTTATATGTCATTTAAGATGGAATTCGTCAAAGCAGTATTAATGTTTGTGACGTACCATCTGTTGGAATGACAAATACAATGTATGTATCTCAGTTATATGCCATTTGGTATGGGACTCATAAAAGCAGTGTAAATATTTGTGATGCGCCATCTGTTGGAATGACAAATGCATTTTTTACGGCTTATGTTTGTTATACACCATCTGTTAGAATGACAGAGACATAGCAACTGGATGGACACACAGGTACTTATCCTGTTTTTAAAGTGGATTTGTGCTTTGTCAAATAAAATGTATAATTCTTCTAACCTTTGATGAAATTTTTAATTTCCCATTATCTAATTTAATTTAATCTAATCTAATTTTAATTCAATACCAGGATGCCTAGATAGTAGAGCTTTTACAGATAATCAGTGGCACCTTAGTTTGTTTTTAAGAAATTCAAAAAGAAGCATGAAGTTTTTTTTGCTGCCCTCAAGGGATACCATAGTACAGTGTGACCCCCCAAGCATTTCAGTCATAATGCTCTGTGATTTTTTCATAGCAACTGGCTAGTTGTAGGGCTGGGCTGTTGTACCTACAAGAGGTCACAGCCATGGAGCTCTCAACCAGAGGTGTCATGCTAAAAACAGTGGTGGCCTCTAGGAGTCATCTCACCCCCAAAACCAAAGATATGAATGACTGTCCCAACTTCAAAATATCTTTTATATTAAAGAATCACCTCAGAACTAGGTTTGTTCTAATTACAATCACCACAACTACAATTCTTTCAAATCCATTATTCCCTGGAGCTTCATCTTCCTCCACTCCTGATTCCGACTCACCCCAGTAAACTACTTTCACAGCAGACATGGGATCAGTTCCGGTACCAGAACATTGCACCCAGGTAGCACTCCCAGATCTGTTGGTAGTACCATAAAACATGGGGTCCTCACCTGGCACTAGAGGACCCAACAGGGCTGACCTCCAGAACTTCAATTCCCATGCAGCCCTGCAGATGTCCACCCTGTAGCCATGCCAGAGGAGCACTCTATGCAGTCCCAGGTTGCTATGGTGCTTTTCATGTTTTTCCATAGCCATCATTATTCCTGTCCATTCTCCTACACCTAGACATTCTTTGAAGTCATCAATCCATCTCCTTGCTGGTCTTCCTACTCACTCTTATCCATTTTTTTTCAATCTCGCTTTCACCATCCTGATTAGCCTCTCCAATCCCACCCTGTGTAAGAGCCCAGAGGAGCACTGCCACCTATCATACTGGGGGAGCAGCTGTTCTCTGGAGACACTCTCCCTTTATCCTTCTATTATATCTTCCTCCTAACTGGGAAGGAGAATAAGAACGATGCACATCTATCCACATTGTCCATCCATGATGGCCTCCTGGCTGGGTAAAGAAACACCCCTCATCCCAGTTGTAACGCCATCACATCTGGCGCATAATGAAAATCAAGAGCTGCTACAAGAAAAGAATGTGACACACTGTCACAGTGTCCAAACAGAGGAGAGGATCGTTAAACTCTTCAGCCAACACAGATGTCTGTTTATTCAAAAAAGAATGAAAGAAGATCCAAGATTATGGCTGAACTCAGCGTACCCGGCAAGTGCTTGCTCAGTCACTAGGCTCTCTGCAGAAGTTTGTGTTGATTGACTGACAACACTTGTGTGGCTGACAAACCTACAAAACAGAGCGCAAAAAGTAAGATCTTAAGATGCCAACATACTAAATATTCCAAGAGTTAACAGAACAAAGGTGGGAGGCAGAGGTGTTAGTTCCAGGGCCCCAAAGCTGAGTAGGGACCTGTCTGCTTATATAAGAGATGCCCTTTCAGCCTCAGCTTTTTAATCCTGGCTGAAGACTCACAATGTTAGTTTAGCAGACTCTCACTAGAGCTGCTGATTGGCTGCAATACGGTTTATGAGCCATTTGTATAAAAAACAAAAAATAAGTCATGCAATAATTCTTAAGCATTACTAACCCTCCTCTGTTGTGTTTCTCTTCTTGGTGTCCTGCTGTCCCATTTGATGACACTGCTCTACTATGAAATGAATGAAGCTTAAAGCTGCAGGGCCTCTAATCCTAGGGCATGACATTGTTGTTGAGCCGCGCCGTTTGCTTCATTTCGACGTTGTGTCTCTTCATCTGTGTCAATAGAACAACATCGTTGTTGAGCCGCGCCGTTTTCTTCTTTTCGACGTTGTGTCTCCTCATTTGTGTTATTAGCATGACATCATTGTTGAGCCACGCCATTTTCTTCGTTTCGACGTTGTGTCTCTTCATCTGTGTCATTAGAACAACATCGTTGTTGAGCCGCGCCGTTTGTTTCGTTTCGACGTTGTGTCTCTTCATCTGTGTCAATAGAACGACATCGTTGTTGAGCCGCGCCGTTTGCTTCGTTTCGATGTTGTGTCTCTTCATCTGTGTCATTAGAACAACATCGTTGTTGAGCCGCGCCGTTTGCTTCATTTCGACATTGTGTCTCTTCATCTGTGTCAATAGAACAACATCGTTGTTGAGCCGCGCCGTTTCATTCGTTTCGACGTTGTGTCTCTTCATCTGTGTCAATAGAACAACATCGTTGTTGAGCCGCGCCGTTTTCTTCATTTCGACGTTGTGGCTCCTCATTTGTGTTATTAGCATGACATTGTTGTTGAGCCGCGCCGTTTGTTTCATTTCGACGTTGTGTCTCTTCATCTGTGTCAATAGAACAACATCGTTGTTGAGCCGCGCCGTTTGTTTCGTTTCGACGTTGTGTCTCTTCATCTGTGTCATTAGAACAACATCGTTGTTGAGCCGCGCCGTTTGTTTCGTTTCGACATTGTGTCTCTTCATCTGTGTCATTAGAACAACATCGTTGTTGAGCTGCGCTGTTTGCTTCGTTTCGACGTTGTGTCTCTTCATCTGTGTCAATAGAACAACATCGCTGTTGAGCCGCGCCGTTTGCTTCGTTTCGATGTTGTGTCTCTTCATCTGTGTCATTAGAACAACATCGTTGTTGAGCCGCGCCATTTTCTTCGTTTCGACGTTGTGTCTCTTCATCTGTGTCAATAGAACAACATAGTTGTTGAGCCGCGCCGTTTGCTTCGTTTCAATGTTGTGTCTCTTCATCTGTGTCATTAGAACAACATCGTTGTTGAACCACGCCGTTTGCTTCGTTTCGACGTTGTGTCTCTTCATCTGTGTCATTAGAACAACATCGTTGTTGAGCCGCGCCATTTGTTTCGTTTCGACATTGTGTCTCTTCATCTGTGTCAATAGAACAACATCGTTGTTGAGCCGCGCCATTTTCTTCATTTCGACGTTGTGTCTCTTCATCTGTGTCAATAGAACAACATCATTGTTGAGCCGCGCCGTTTGCTTCGTTTCGACGTTGTGTCTCTTCATCTGTGTCATTAGGACAGTGTCGTTGGTGTGCAGAAGCATTTGCTGCACACGGGTCTTTCATAGCAAGCACCAAAAGAATGTAAAAGTGTATGCATGCGCCATCTAGTGGCTGTGACTGAGCATGATCAGCGTGGACTGCTCCATACACACACACACACACACACACACACAAACAAACGTGTCTTTCGTTTATAGATGTCTAATAGTGTAATTCAATACAAAATAATAGTTAAAACACAAATTTAAAGGTTATTGAAGTATCACACTGCGGTAGGCTGGCACCCTGCCCGGGTTTGTTCCTGCCTTGCGCTCTGTGTTGGCTGGGACTGGCTCCAGCAGACCCCCATGACCCTGTGCTAGGATATAGATGGTTGGATACTGGATGGATGGATGGATGAAGTATCACAGAGGCAAGTCGTAAACAAAAAAAATTTCAAATTCAGGTTGTTTCATTCTAAATATATTTAATACAATACTATTAACATTTATGACCAAAATGACATTTTTTATTAAAATTATTGAAGTGTTCCCCAATATTACTGTTGTGCCTAAGCTGTATTTGACAATGTCTGTCATGAGCTGTGAAGCAGAAGGGAATTTTAAAAAGATACGCTTTATAAAGAACAGAATTTCGGTCAACCATGACTAAAGATCGTTTAAATTCTTTATGCATATTGTTTGTAGAAAATGACATTGCAAGGAAGCTCTCATATGACAAAACTGTGCGTGGAAATGTTGCTATAAAAAGAGGTTTTTTGTATAGTTTGTTTCATCACAGTATATATTCTCATATGTGTCAAAAATTAAAGATTATATTGACTGCAGTTGTTTCTATATTTTATTTCGTCATTCTATCATGCATCATGCACATATGTAACATTTCCCTAATTATCATCCCACCCCTAACTTGAAACTATAAGGCATAAGACATTTTTATTCATACCAGCGGCTTTGACATGTGAGATAATCCAGTACATCAAAATCTGAGACATAGTGGTTACATTTTTAAAGAAAGTGTGGCGATCTGTCATAATGAAAACCCCATTGAAGATGATAACAGGGGTTACCAAGACCTCATTGCTGTTTGCAAAGGAACCCACCATAATGGCTCAAGCTTTATGGCCCTCAAAAATGTCGGTCCGCCACTGGCTCTACCGCCGAGCTGCTTGTCTGTCCATGGAAAGGCGCCTGAGATACTGGGAGCCCTGGAATCGACGAATGGAAACAGTCCTATGTCCGATTAGACGGCCCAGCACAGACTTTACTGTTGAACAACCACGGATGAACGGGTGGCCACTAGGCCGAGGTCTCCAGGCCTGCATTGTGTTTGACTTTGTTAATTATAACAGACTGTTCATTTTCTTCAGATTTTTTTGTTTTCCTCATAGTTTGACAATCAATGAATGGATGGTTAGTGCTTGGCTCCATTATCAGTTTCAAGTTTCTTTTTATTTCCTGTCTTTTTAGTCAGATTTGCACGTGTTTTGTGTATTCGTTATGTAATTAGGCATTTGTAAAGTTTGTATTTGCATCTACCTGTGATTTTTGTCGCAGCACTTTGAGCCTGTGCTCAGTGAAAAGCGCTTCACAAAGCGGAATTGAATTGGCGTAATAGAAGACTTACAATGGTGACGAGACATTACGTATGTAGGAAAAATCAGTCACCCCTTCCATTCCTACTGTTATAGTCTGGCACCCTTGGGAGACAACGAGATCAAATGTGACAAGTTGTAACAAGCCGTGCTGTGTTGTGTAGGGCAACACTGACTTAACTGTCAACAGGCAATGAGATTCGGCAAGTGGCGTCATTTAAACTGAACAAGTCACGTTGTGTTGTGTTGTGTGGCACTACGCCGACCTAACTTACAGATCGCAATGGCATAAAACAATTGCTTCCATAAACAGTGTCACAGTCATTGCCACACAGTAATGGAATTTACATTTACATATTTAGCTGAAGTCCCCCAGCGCCACCCAACTTAGACATCCCAAGTACAACTGGTGTTTCTACACCCAGAGCAGAAGCGAGCGAAGTGACCGGTTTACCTTCTTTTATTTTGCTAACGCTTTTTTTTTTTTTTTTACAAAGTGGCTCCCAAATCACAGGTGCTGTATTTCTACAGCTGGAGGAGTAGAAGGTTAAGTGATTAATTCAAAGGTGACAGAGTGACATAATGGGAGAATTTACATTTAAATGAACATATTTTACTGATGCTCTTTTTTTTTCCAAAATGACTTGCAAATCGCAAGTGAGCAGAACAATTGTTTCCATATTTAGACATCTGGAGCAGTGGCCCATTAAATGACTCTTTGAGGGTGACACTGTGACACGGTCTTGGAGTGTACATTTCCATTAAGATGTTGATCGGAACCTTTGTTCCAAAATGACTTACGCATGACAAATGCATTTAACAGCTCTTTTCATATTGTTGCTGGAAATATCTGGAATGTAAACGGCCTACATTCAGATGAAGTGACCTTCTGAGAATCACAATAACGGAATTTAAATTATTAACATTTTGACTCTTTTTTTTTTCCCCAACATTACTCACAAGTTACAAATAATAAGGCAGTGTGGTGTGGAGGTTAAGGTATTGAACTTCAAATCCTAACCATCAGCAAGTCACTTCACCTTCAATGCTCCAGTTGGAAAAACAAAAGAAATGCGTCTCGAATGCCAGTCGCCTTAGATAAAGGCGTCAGCTGAATAAGTACGTGTAAGTAAGTGATTTTCCAAAAGACGCACAGCAGTGGTATTTAGGTTTAATTTATTTAACTGAAGGGAGATCACAAATTACACATTTATATTACAGGGTGGCACATAAAACAGTCGCTCAGTACACAGTAAGGAGATCCATGCTGGCTTTAAGAGCAGCAAACGCAGTCAGGTGAAGTCAGCAGGAAGTCCCGGGGCACATTTTGTTTTGCTGGTTCTGTTACCTGTGTGTGCTGGATAGAAGACATTCACTGGGAGAGCATGCAGTGGGTCCAGAAAGCACTCAGACCCCTTCACTTTCGGCACACTTCATCGTGCTGTAGATTTCTTTTGAAATGGATACATTTTCCTTTTTTTGCTCATCAATCCACACTCAATACCCCATAATGACAAAGCCAAAATATGTTTTCAGAAAGGTTTGCCAATTAAAAAAAGAAATCAATTACTGAAACCTCTTCTTATATACCAAAGTCTACATATGGAAGTGTGTGTGTCTGTCTATCAGACCTGGAAGTGAGAGGTGAAGTCTGGGTAAGGGCACCACCTCCGAGGATACACAAGCGAGGCGAGCACGTCGGCAAAACGAAACCTCCGAAGAAAGAGTCACTCGCTTAGCCACTAATACAGAAGTGAGGCGAGTACATCGGCAAAACGAAACATAAAGAGAAAGAGTCACACGCTTAGTGGCTAATACAGAAGGTGAGCGCATCGGCAAACCGGTGTCCCTTTTACTTTTCCTCCCGCCACTAATACACAAGCGATGCAAGCACATCTGCAAAACGAAACCTCTGAAGAAAGACAAAGTCCCTTAGCTGCTAATGCACAAGTGATGTGAGCACATCAGCAAAATGAAACCTCCTGAGAAAGAGTCACTCGCTTAGCCACTAATACAGAAGTGAGGCGAGCAGCATCGGCCAAACAAAACATCCAGAGAAAGAGTCACACGCATAGTGGCTAATAGAGAAGGCGAGCGCATCGGCAAAACGGTGTCCCTTTTACTTTTCCTCCCACCGCCAGTACACAAGCAAGGCAAGCACGTCGGCAAAACGAAACCTCTGAAGAAAGACAAAGTCGCTTAGCTGCTAATGCACAAGTGATGTGAGCATACTAGCAAAATGAAACCTCCTGAGAGTCACTCGCTTAGCCGCTAATACAGAAACAAGGCGAGCACATCGGCAAAACGAAACCTCCAAAGAAAGAGTCACTCGCTTAGCCACTAATACAGAAGTGAGGCGAGCACGTCGGCAAAACGAAACATAAAGAGAAAGAGTCACACGCTTCGTGGCTAATACAGAAGGCGAGCATATCGGCAAAACGGTGTCCCTTTTACTTTTCCTCCCGCCACTAATACACAAGCGATGCAAGCACATCGGCAAAACAAAACCTCTGAAGAAAGGCAAAGTTGCTTAGCTGCTAATGCACAAGTGATGTGAGCACATCAGCAAAATGAAACCTCCTGAGAAAGAGTCACTCGATTAGCCGCTAATACACAAGCAAGGCGAGCACATCGGCAAAACGAAACCTCTGAAGAAAGAGTCACTCACTTAGTGGCTAATACAGAAGGCGAGCGCATCGGCAAACCGGTGTCCCTTTTACTTTTCCTCCCGCCACTAATACACAAGCGATGCAAGCACATCTGCAAAACGAAACCTTTGAAGAAAGACAAAGTCCCTTAGCTGCTAATGCACAAGTGATGTGAGCACATCAGCAAAATGAAACCTCCTGAGAAAGAGTCACTCGATTAGCCACTAATACAGAAGTGAGGCGAGCAGCATCGGCCAAACAAAACATCCAGAGAGAGAGTTGCTCGCTTAGCGGCTAATACAGAAGGCGAGCACATCGGCAAAACGGTGTCCCTTTTACTTTTTCTCCCACCGCCAGTACACAAGCAAGGCGAGCACGTCGGCAAAACGAAACCTCTGAAGAAAGACAAAGTCACTTAGCTGCTAATGCACAAGTGTTGTGAGCATACTAGCAAAATGAAACCTCCTGAGAGTCACTCGCTTAGCCGCTAATACAGAAGCAAGGCGAGCACATCGGCAAAACGAAACCTCCGAAGAAAGAGTCACACACTTAGAGGCTAATACAGAAGGTGAGCACATCGGCAAAATGGTGTCCCTTTTACTTTTCCTCCCGCCGCTAATACACAAGCGATGCAAGCACATCGGCAAAACAAAACCTCAGAAGAAAGACAAAGTCGCTTAGCTGCTAATGCACAAGTAATGTGAGCAAGCCAGCAAAATGAAACCTCCTGAGAAAGAGTCACTCGCTTAGCCACTACAGAATACAGAAATACAGAAAGCACATCAGCAAAACAGTGTCCCTTTTACTTTTCCTCCCGCTGCTAATACACCGGCAAGGTGAGCACATCGGCAAAATGAAACCTCCAAAGAAAGACAAAGTCATTTAGTCGCTAATGCACAAGTGATGTGAGCACGTCAGCAAAATGAGAGATGCCCAGAGTAGTTCCTTTCAATTACCTGACATCTCTACATTTCAGTTTTTTTTCTGACATTTCAATAGTTTCTAGGACCCCTGGCTTTTAACAGCATGGGCTTACATAGCTAGTATTCCTATAAATATTCAGACCCTTCATCACTTTGAGAGGATCTACCAGGAAGAATGGGATAACCTGCCCAAATCTGAGTGTGGAAAACTTGTAGAGACAAGAAAGAGAAAAACAAATGAGATTAGGTAAGAATAACAATGAATGAATAAGTAACAAAGAAAATAAGTAAATAAAACTAAATCCGTACAATCTAATAAAATATAGATATATAATTAGTACAAAGTAGAAGAGTAGCGTCCATATATACCATACAATATCATATTGTAAGTCTCTAGAATTCGGTGGTAGGGTCAGATGGCTGGGACGACAGAAAAAAAAAAAAACTCCAGTTAAGTTGGAGAAAAAAACAAAATGTGCAGGGGTTCCAAAGCCAAAATACCAACTGTGTAGGTGGTCGCCTGCTTGTGAGAGCTGGTGGGTGGCTGCCAAGGGTACGGCCATTTCTTTTTCAGGCCAGTGAAGATCCTGGCCTGTTTTCTGGATTTGTTTCCCAATGAAAAATGTCCTCTAACTGAAAATCAACAAAAACGTTGAAAGTTACTTGTTGAAAATGAATTAATATTCAAATAAAAATAAAAATTTTCCAACCCACTATATCCTAACACAGGGTCATGGGGGTCTGCTGGAGCCAATCCCTGCCAACACAGGGCGCAAGGCAGGAACAAATCCCCGGGTAGGGCACACACGCACCCACACTAGGGACAATTTCGGATCGCCATTGCACCTAACCTGCATGTCTTTGGACTGTGGGAGGAAACCCACGCAGACACGGGGAGAACATGCAAACTCCATGCAGGGAGGACCCGGGAAGCGAACCCAGGTCTCCTTACTGCGAGGCAGCAGTGCCACCGTGCTGTCCTATAAGAAATCAACTTGATCCATTAGGCTTAAATGTTGAGACAGAGGTAAAGAATTTAGGGGTAATTATTGATTCTGACCTGAGTTTGAAATCACATATTAATCAGATTACAAGGACAGCATTTTTTCACTTAAGAAATCTAGAAACAATTAGACCTCTTATAACTCTGCAAGATGCTGAGAAATGAGTTCACACTTTTGATTTTAGACAACTAGATTACTGTAACGCACTCCTCTCAGGACCACCCCAAAAAAAGACATCAATCGATTGCAACGAGTGCAGAATGAGCTGCTAGAATGTTAACTAGGAAAAGAAAATCCAAATACATCTCTCCAATTCTGATGTCACCACATTGGTTACCAGTGCCATTTAGAATTGTCTTTAAAATACTGCTTATGGTTTACATAGCCTTAAATAATCTGCTCCATCTTATATTTCAGAATGCCTCTCACCTTGCACTCTAAATTGTAACCTTAGATCTTTTAATGAGAGTCTGCTTTGAATGCCAAGAGCTAAACTTGACAGAAGTTAACAGTCTTCTGTTGTTATGCACCTAAAACCTGCAATAGCCTGCCAATAGGAATTCGCCAGGCTGATATGGAGGAGTACTTTAAAAAACTGCTAAAAGCTCATAATTTTAACATGACTGTCTCATAGCTTCATTTTAGTGTAACCCTGATATTCTGTATATGTATTGAATTATCATTTATTCATGGCTCCGCAGTCTGTACTGACTCCCTACTTTCCCTGCTGTTCTCTTTCCAGTTTTCTGTGGTTGCGATCTGCGCCACCACCACCACCTGATCAGGGCACTGTGATGTCCCTACAATAATGGATTGAAGGCCAGAGGTCGATGTGACCATCATCATCATCTAATTTTTCCACGTGAAACCTGAAAACCATGAGGACCAGACTGATTGAGGTCATTGATGTTAGGTAGAATGCCTAGAGGGGGCTAGGTGGTCTCGTGGCCTCGGGATCCCTGCAGATTTAGTTTTTTTTTCTCCAGCCCTCTGGATTTTTTTTTTTTTTTTTTCTGTCCTCCTGGCCATCGGACCTTACTTTATTCTTTGTTACTTAGTATTGCCTGATCTTATTTTTCTTTTTACTTTCTTCAGTATATAAAGCACTTTGAGCTACATCTATTGTAGGAAAACGTGCGATTGAAATAAATGTTGTTGTAAGTCGATATTGGTGCAACCCAAGGAAAATAATAGTAGAAGAAGTAAGACATTGGGGCAAACATCAAGATGAGGTTGCTAACAGTGCTTTCTTACATAAAGCTAAGATCTGCTGGTTGCAGAGTTAAGACCTGGTTCGTGTGTCAATAGGCTGGCATCCATTAAAAAAACACACTGCCGGAAATCTACAAAAAGAGAGACACATCCCCACTTTTGTTGTTCAGCTTCACAGAAGTCTTTTATAAGGTAAGAAATTTCATATTTGAACTTGAGTGGTGTGAATTGATTCCCATAGATAGCAGGCCTGTGAATAAATATATTTAGTTTGGTAAATGCTGCTGAACAAGTTTAGATTTTCTGTGCAGGTCACAGAGGCGTGCGTGTGCAACTGAAGTGACCTTGATAAAGAATGAGCCTGTTGAAATGCCTTCGCGTGGCCGTCATGCGGCACAGAGCTGCTGCTGCTGCTGCTTCTTCTCCTTCAAGGCTCTTGGCTTTTCATTCCCTGGCCAGAAGTGCTTGCTAGAGAAATCAATATTCAAAATGAGATGATATCCTCATATACATTATATTTTCATTGCAAAAGAGCAAACTTCCCACACTTGAGACTCCAGGCACCACACCAGGAAACCCCTCTAAAATGCAATTGCATATTCATCTAAATAAAAGAAGGATGAAGTGGAATTACAAGATACCTCTCACATTGGCAAAATGTGTCTGTTGATGGCACAAAGTTAACGGGGGTGGGGGGTTCATCTCAGTGTTTTGACCCAACTATACAGAGCTATACACCCTTTGGATAAAAGAAACATGTTTCCATACACAGCTGTATTCTGTTAAAGGGTGCATCAAAAGAATGTCTATTAATATGATTTCCTCTTTTACGTAGATTAAATCCAATTTGGTTTAATTTTACAGTATCAGCTGGCATGACGTACATTAAAAAGTACTCCAGCATTTTCTGCATTGAGTAAAGTTATGTTTACTTCCAATATACACATGTATGTGAATTGAGTTATGCCGCTCAAGTGCACAAATCCAGAAAATCAGGTTCATATGAATAATTTAAATTCTGACTGTCCATGTTCTCCAAAGCCTTTTGCAATTGCTATTGAACCCCTTGCTATTTATCTACAGAAGGAATCCAAGATAAAAGGATAGATAGATAGATAGATAGATAGATAGATAGATAGATAGATAGATAGATAGATAGATAGATAGATAGATAGATAGATAGATAGATAGATAGATAGATAGAGGAGGAGTATAGGAAGCTAATCAAGGACTTCGTTAAATGGTGCGACTCAAACCACCTACACTTGAACACCAGCAAAACCAAGGAGCTGGTGGTAGATTTTAGGAGGTCCAGGCCCCTCATGGACCCCATGATCATCAGAGGTGACTGTGTGCAGAGGGTGCAGACCTATAAATACGTGGGAGTGCAGCTGGATGATAAACTGGACTGGACTGCCAATACTGATGCTCTGTGTAAGAAAGGACAGAGCTGACTCTACTTCCTTAGAAGACTGGCGTCTTTTAACATCTGCAATAAGATGCTGCAGATGTTCTATCAGAAGGTTGTGGCGAGCGCCTTCTTCTATGCAGTGGTGTGCTGGGGAGGCAGCATAAAGAAGAGGGACGCCTCACACCTGGACAAACTGGTGATGAAGGCAGGCTCTATTGTAGGCAAGGGCTGGACAGTTTGACATCCATGGCAGAGCGACGGGCGCTGAGCAGAGTCCTGTCAATCATGGAGAATCCACTGCATCCACTGAACAGGATCATCTCCAGACAGAGGAGCAGCTTCAGTGACAGACTGAAGAGATCGTTCCTCCCTCACACTATGCAACTCTTCAATTCCACCCCTTGGGATTAAACATTAACATTACACAAAATTATTGTCTGTTATACCTGCATTTTTATCACTCTTTAATTTAATATGGTTCTTTATGTATGCTGCTGCTGGAGTATGTGAATTTCCCCTTGAGATGAATAAAGTATCTATCTATCTATCTATCTATCTATCTATCTATCTATCTATCTATCTAGATAGATAGATAGATAGATAGATAGATAGATAGATAGATAGATAGATAGATAGATAGATAGATAGATAGATAGATAGATAGATAGATAGATAGATAGATAGATCTTGTCCTGGCCCCAAGGACGACATCACTTCCTTAAACCTCCCTATAAAGCCCAACTTCCTTCCTTCATTGAGCAGTTCTGTTTTGGACTCAGATTTATACACAATTGTATTGAAACTTTGCCTTTTGCAGCCAAGGTCAAGTACACGGGTGGCTGCCCCAAACCTTTATCTTGTGTCGAGGCTTATCTTTTCACTTTGTCCATTATAAACCAGCTGTTAGTATGTTATAAATATTTATTACCGATGCTATTAGCATGCTCCCAACCTCTAGTACATTTTTGTTAAAAATCATAAGACTCTTGAAAAATATTATTGTCATTGTTCATTGCTGTATCCTGTGTTTTAAAGGTTAAAAACATGTTTTATTAATGTACAGATATAAAGAGCTGCTTATAATAGACACCTAAACTAATGTGTTACCAAAGTCTCTATAAAGGAGAATTAACTGAATGAAAAGGAAAAATACAACAAAAGAATCAAGCTAAAAAGAAATAGCCATAGGCAATCCCTACAAACAAACACAATTCATAACAATATCCTGCATTCCAGAGCAGTAAAGTTTGAAAGACAAATAAAATCGGAAATCACAAAAAGAGCAATACTTACACAAACCACCACAACCAGAGCGCATTTGAAAAGATCCACTTGGACTTCAATTCCCAGCCTGCCTTTAAAGGGATGGGGGCGGTCCCTTAGGTGATGGACAAATGGCCCCACCCTTCAGGAAATCCTCCCACAAAATGAAAGGAACATGAGAATATTCCAAGACACATGTCAATGCTAAATAAAAACTAAAAAGATTAAAATGAACAGAAAATCAATTTAAACAAAAGCAATACTATAAAAAAGCAATTTATTTCTTGTATAGCACAAAATCACAAAAGGAATGTCTCAATGGGCTTTAACAGGTCCTCTTTTTTGATTGAGTGTTAACTACCTTAGAAGACAAGAACAAAATTCCAAACAACCCTGTATGAAAAAAAAAAAAAAATTCTTAGGAAGGGTAATTCAGTGAGAGACCCCTTTCAAGGTAGGTTTGGTGGGCAATGAGTGTCAAAAAATTGGGTAAATACAATACACAAAACTGAACACAAGTAATCCTCTCCGCAGAGCTTGACGGCCAATCTATCATGGCCACCTCAGAAATGCAATACAAACGACTTTATTGTTGCACAAAGCTTCTCACCAAGGGCAGGCGCAGAGCTCCACAACACCTCTCAAGGCAAAATGAAGAACAGATTAAAAGCACTCTCAAAATACACGACTATCACAAGTAAGGATACTGATTTGAAAGTAGAAACTAATTAACACAAATGAAAAATAATACGTGTTGTCAAAGATGAGACAAGAGCCACAAAAAAAAGTTGAGGCAGCCACCTGTATAATTTTTCCTGCCTGCAAATGGATGAATTTCTAGTACAGATGTGTAGTCCAAAACAGAACTAACTGGCAAAGTTGAGATGGTGGGTTTTTAAAGTATGGCGGAGGACGTGACATAATTATGACCAGAACCGGAAGGGGCGTCTTCTGAACTGGATGTGACATCATGGGGCTCCTGACCGGAAATGATGTCATGGAGGCCAGGGGGAATTTCCCGTAATGGGTCTGCAGTGGAAAAAGAGAGAGGATCAGTGCACCTCGCCACCCCCTGGTCTGGTGTGGAATTACCTTCCTTCAAGCCCTTTAGCTGCCTCCCATGCACACATGTCTGACACTGCCAATCAGTTAATTGTTAAACCACGGCCTTGATTGTAGAAAATGATTTAGAGTCAGAGTGTTGGAGACCTCAATCAACAAGCTGCCTCCCCCTTCTGGCCACTCTACAGCTGAGACAGGGCTGGGCTGACCAATCTGATGAAAGAACCCTTCTACCCAATGATTCCAGCGCTGCTTTATCTGAGATGGCCTTTCCATGAGCAGGTAAACAACTTGGCAGTAGAACAGTGGCGCCAAGTGGCATAAGAGGATACAGAGAAGAGAAACAGAATAGGGGAGGGTGTAGTAATAGTTTATAAATATCATATTACTTATATTTTAGTTCAAATTTAGTAACATCAAAGATGCAGCATGTGCAGCTAATCAGCAGCTCTAGTCAGGGTATGCTAAACTGAAGTAGTGAATCTTCAGTCAGATTTAAATGCTGAGACTGAAGGGGCATCTCTTTTATTACCCAGCAGGCCATTTCACAGCCTGAGGTGCCCTGTAACTAAAAACTCAACCTCCCACTGCCATTTTATTAGTCCTTGGAATTAAAAGCTTCCCGGCATCTTGAACTCTTAATGTGTGCTCTGGTTAGCAACTAACGATACAGTAAGTTCAGGTAGGCAGGCAGGGCCTTGGCCTTTTTAAGCTTTATTAACAATGAACGATAATGGAAAAAAAAAATAATAATAAGATAAACAGAAGTGCTTTAAATATGAGCCAGAGGAGGGACCCTGGCTTGACCATAACCAGAAAAAAAAAAATTAAGGATAGCTGGGTTAAAAAAACTCTGTGATGCGCTCTTCCCTAAGGTGCTTATTTTGCTCAACAATTAATCCAGTGATGCATGTAAGGATAATTTAATATCAGTAAATTGTCCTCATAAGACATAAACAATATACAGTGGAACCTCGGTTTGTGAGAATAATTTGTTCCGGAAATGTGCTTGCAATCCAAAGCACTTGTATATAAAAGTGAATTTCCCCATAAGAAATAACGGAAACTCAGATGATTCGTTCCACAACCCAAAACTATTCATATAAAAATGATTAATACAAAATATAAAGTAAAAATACATAAAACAAATTAACTTGCACTTTACCTTTGAAAAGAATCATGGCTGGTGTGAGTTAGTCTCTAAACTCTTGTAGAAATTCCACCCAACGGGACGACACGCGGAAGAGCGTCCCAAAGCAATCGCAGTCTCCCAGCGCTGTAGCAGTTTGCCATAAAAGTGAATCCGAAAAGATCGCGGACAAGCTACAAGCGCCTGCCGTCTATGGGTGATACAAGAAACAAGGAACATTATAAATGCGCTGGGCATAGTATTACTTGGCCACTAACCTGGGCATGACCCTGCCTGACTGCTGTGTCTGTGTATAGGAGAGTGGCAGATCCTGCTATAATAAATATCCGTGCTGTTCCTGTTTTGTGCTGAATAAAGCTGGTGTCGCTAAAGTACTAAGACTCATCGTCGTGTTTTGGGGTGCAAGATGGGGACTCGCACGTCACATCACACACACACACATGTGGTCACAATGCTGTAGTAAACAGTATATGCTCATACATATGTTGACTATATGAGTGAGGCACGCCGACTGATGATTACCCACAATCCCGCAGTGAGAGAGAGAAGAACCATCAGCTCAGTTGTGATCACGCGATGCTCAGCAGACAAAGCATATACATACTACTCGTACTGCAAGACCGCGCTTGTTTATCAAGTCAAAATTTATTACAAATTTTAGCTCGTCTTGCAAAACACTCATAAACCAAGATACTCACAATCCAAGGTTCCACTGTACAATGTGTTAATGATACCACCTTTCAGGCAGAAAATATAAAGTACCCAAACAGACGATAGAAAAGATAGTACAAGAGGGACAGAAACATGGAGTGGACACTCAGTTTGAAGAAAACCAAATTCCGGGTTCGCTTCCCGGGTCCTCCCTGCGTGGAGTTTGTATGTTCTCCCCGTGTCTGCGTGGGTTTCCTCCGGGCACTCCGGTTTCCTCCCACAATCCAAAGACATGCAGGTTAGGTGGATTGGCGATTCTAAATTGGCCCTGGTGTGTGCTTGGTGTGTGGGTGTGTTTGTGTGTGTCCTGCGGTGGGTTGGCACCCTGCCCAGGATTGGTTACTGCCTTGTGTGCCCTGTGTTGGCTGGGATTGGCTCCAGCAGACCCCCGTGACCCTGTATTCGGATTCAGCGGGTTAGAAAATGGATGGATGGAAATTCACGGTAATCATCAAAGGAATGAAACACAAGTGCAGCATAATAATGAATGGAATCAAACTGGAAGAGGAGAACAGTGTCACGCATGTGTGTTGGAGGACAAGTATGTAACAATCTGCCATGGCAAGAGGGGGGCACAGCTACTAACGCTGTCTTCTCTTTCTTCCCCTACAGTGCAAAGAAGCCACCCAGTGAATGCAATTAGCTCCACTCCTTCCGGTCCCACCAACATCAAATCCAAGTGTCACAGAAGGAGATGTCCCTTTTGGCCTGAGAGAGCTCTGCAAAAACCAAACCCCTAAGTTGAATTTCGAAACCCCTTTGAAGGGACAAGCGTCATCACATGCTATTTAAGTTCATTTTCTCTTTTATTTTTTGGGACGAATAAAAAGGGACAACCCAGTTTGTGTCCCAAAATTTCTTGGCTGTCCTGATTGTCATTACTCCACCCGGCCACAACAGTTACAAGTATCTTGGAAGCTGGATTTCAAATGATGGTACACGTGCAAAGGACATGAAAAGGTAGAATTGAAATAAACATGGATGCCTTTTGGAAACTGAAGAAATTCATGAGAGGATACAAGAATATGGACTTGAAAAGGAGTCTACTGCAGTGCTGTGTATCCTCAAGAGTAAGTTATGGATGTAAAACGTGAACCTACAACAAACTGGCCCCCAGGAGGAAAGCCACTGTTTGAACAATGGTGCTAAAAATCAACTTGTAGCATCTATATGAAGACCTAGTTAGACGGACAATGTCACTTGCTGGTCAAGTCACGAGAGGTTCAGTGTGGAACATGATGGCAAGCATTCTGGCAGGAAAATTAAATGGGAGAAGGGGCAGAGGATGGCTGAGAAGAAGCTTGATTGATGACATCTCGGAATGGTGGTTAACTGCTATATAAAGCAGCTAGAAGAGCAGAAACAGCAATGAAGACACATGACAGTCAACCTTTTGATAGAGACAGAGAAATTGTCCTTGTGTGACTGAATATGGTTGAGTGTGCAAGTGTGGCTTGCCATGCCCAAGCACTCTGTCCAAAATTTGTTTTTGCCTTGCGTCCTTACAACTCAATAATATAAAAGCAGACACAGACTATGAAGATGTGGACAGGGAAAAAAAAATCACAAGGATGGTAAACGTGCCTCACATACAGTAGACGTGAGTGTAAGTGACTGCCACCCCTACCCAGGAAGAGTTCTCCCCAAAGCCCCATTGCTGTTGGCGTGCTCTTATTCTCGCTCCTCAGAAGCCTCAAGTAAATTGGTTTCAGGAAATGAATGCACGGATCTCTTGAATCTACTCAGTGTGGCTTATTACCACCATTCTACTGAATTCTCATCAGAAAGCAGCCTTGTGATTTCTTCTGCCTCTAATGCTCAATCTGTCAGCCAGCTCTCCATCAGCTGTGTCCCGGCCAGCACCAGCGAGGCTCCGCCAAAAATCGTGATGATAAAATGTAAAGCGGCTTCAGCTGCTGCACTGGCTTCCTCTCCGGAAAGCCGTCTCTCTCTCTGGAGAAAATTCCTGTATTCAATGTGGACAACTCACATTGGTGTGGGTTTTGGGTGGGTCAATGGTGGGGATGATTAAAATGATTAAAAATAAATACAGAGAAACTTGTGAGATTAAAGATGAAAGGAAAGGGCAGCAGTAGGGGTGAGCACACTATAGCGAGTGCACAGGTGTACATGCACAGGTTTGGACAGAGCTTCTTTTTTTTCCTCTACAGAAGCACTTATTAATCAATGCTTTATGAGCAAAACTATTCATTCATCTTCGTCATAGGAAGCTGCAGCATCAGGCTCAAATCAGAAATGAAACCCTACCCAGATATCTCCAGCATCATCGCATGAGTACATTAACGTGCAGTGAGTTGTCACGTGCGTCAGCTTCAGGAGTGGCTCACGGGCCAGGGTTAAAGAAGACACTGGGGGGAAACTACAGGTGAAGCACAACCACTAATCCAGTTTCCTTTCCTTCCTCTTGAGAGGATCAGAAACCCCTGGAAGAAGCCTGAAGTCACCTTTTGGTCCGGTGCCACAAGGCAGCCCTTCTGGTATATACAGTGGATTCTGAAAGTATTTACTGTAGACCTCTTCACATTGCAGGACAAATCTTCATGAAAATATCAAATTTATGTCTTGTTTTCACCCTTGTTATTAAACAGTGGATTCAGAAAGTTTTCAGCCAGGAGGCCCTTTCTGCATATAATCCGGGGGAATAGATATGGGCTACACAATACCTCCCCCTGTTTGCTAGATGGCAGCCCCCCTGGGTGGCAGTGGTGCTTCAGATTCCTAATGGGCTCCATGGGAGATGGAGTTCTCAAAACCCCTGCTGGGACCCAGGGTGACCACCAGGGGGTACTGCAAGGGTTCCTGAGTCCATCTGGGCGGTTCTTCACCCACACCGAGAAGTGCAACCGGAAATGGTTGATAAAGCACCTGGAGCACTTCCAGGTGGACTATAAAAGAAGCCAACAGCCACCACTCCAGGCGCCAGAGTCAGGAGGAAAAGGACAAAGCTGACTGGGAGGAGTGGAGGAAGAAACTTTATTTGTGTTTCTACTTTTGTGTGCCTGTCGTGATGGGACTGTGTAGTGCCTTTGGGACACGGGGAAGACGTGCCCCATGGGTGAAGAAGAAGAATAAAATCTTTCCCTTGATTTTCACACGTGCCTCCGTTGTCAGTCTGTGTCGGGTTGGGATATTTCTAGATAGATTTGGGTTCTGTAACACCCTGCAATTATAAAAGAATTCATTCCAACAAGGGAGCTAACACTCCCTGCTGGATACAAATGGAGACGAGGATGAGATTGTGACTAAACTACTTACCGCATCATATTTATAATGTATCATATATATAAAATACGCTCCTGATAATAACGGCGTGGAGGGTCTCGGTGAAATACTAAGATTACTGGGATGGTCGCGCGCACAGTCATGGACCCCTGTGGCCGAGTTATACTGCTCCAAATGCCTGACCCGAACTGGAAGGGAATATTAATCCCATGAAAGTGCAAGAGGCGGTCTTTGAACATGGGCTACAGTGCAGGGGCAAGAAAAAACAGATAGCTGCTGGTGAATTGGGGTAGATTCTGCTAATCGCATTACACAGGTTGGACATAAAAGTCCAAAGTATGACTATAAAATGTGGGCAACTTAAAAAGAAAATAGGCAACTTACAAGAGAAACAAATTATCTCTTGAGAGTGCATGGAAGATACCATGTCCTATGAGAACGAGTGGAAAATAAATGCATTGCTTTAGCACTGCTAAAAGACGGAAACAAGAAAAAAAAAAAAGCATGCCGCAATTACAAAAGAAGTCATTCCATCAAGGGAGCTAACGCCCCCTGCTGGATACAGTATGTATTCTTGCTTGTTCTCCCATTTTCCTTCTGTTTTGTGGGCAGTTACCAAAAAGGGGTGTGGCCACCTGTCCAGCAACATCTGCTCAGACCTATTAAGGCTCAGGTTATACACAGTTCCTTGCAGTGCATTGTATGCACTGGGTGTGGGTGAGTTCTCTTTGTTGATTGCTGTGTTTTTGTTTGGATTTTGACCTTCTTGTTCAATTTTTGACCCCTCTTTAGGTTTGTGTTTTAGGCACTTGTTTGCCAATAGATTGCCTATTTTTAAGTCAACTCCTTCCGTGCTTCTTGTGCTGCAGTGTATTTTTGTCAAACATCTCTTTTGATTTCTAAAGATTACCCATTTGTCCTTTCTCTTATACAACTCAAAGGCTGGCAGTGACTGTTGTGAGGTGAAATGTTGTATTCAAGTTGATAAATATTTTGTATGTCTTTATTTGTAATTTAGACATTAGTGTTATATCATTGATAAGAACTGCAATGGTGTGATGGTTAAGAACCCTCCCTATCCTTTTTAGGACTGAGTCTTTGTGATTTTACAACAGGGTTGGGGGAACTGCCAAAAAGCAGATTGGCAAGTGATTCTCTATAGGACTCTCTCAGTCAACCCCCACAAGAAAGCCAGACTGCCTAGCTGTCATATATCATCCATCCATCCATTATCCAACCCACTTCAGCCTAACTACAGGGTCATGGGGGTCTACTGGAGCCAATCCCAGACAACACAGGGCTGAACAAATGGTTTTGGGGGGCAGGTGTAAAAGTTATTGTGTCCCCTCATTGGTCTGAAGTTGGCTGAAGCCATTATCATGATGCCCTATTGGCTGTAGGGTTTGGACAGAGAATATATAAATTTGCTTGTGTTACCCCTCCCTCTCTCTCTTACCAACTGATGAAGGAGCATCTCACACACCATGAACTGAAAAGGAGAACACAATGAAGAGCACAGCTCTGCAGCCATATTGAGACAGGCATGTGGCCTGTTCTGAAGAAAGCTGTCCAAAAGCGATGACTTAACTAGAGACAATTAAAGTAACTACAAGTCTGTGTGCCGCCTGAAAGTACACATCAGCATTTATCAGGTTGTATGGTTGCCAGTGTTTACTTGTACTTTGCTTATTGTTTTTTATATATGAAAATTATCACTAATACATTATTTAAAGTGTAACTTAACTGTTGCTTGTCTTTTACTACACCTAATTGCCTGAGGTTATAAATGTAGAAGGGAAGGTAGGGACAAATTATAAAGTACAATACCTTATAAACAGTGATAAGTCTGTGAGATTGGAAGCATTCTGACAAAGGCTACTCATTAAAGAATACAAAAGGGCAAAGTAGAGTCATTTCGAACTCTAGCAAGACAAAACAATGACCTTTCCTCTTGTCGTGCATTTTATGTTACAGTTTTTAGGGACTTTAAAGAATCCAGGCTAGATACCAATTTAGTGGTCCTGCTCCCCAGCTACTCTGGAGACCTCATTTTGGGATTTTGCTTGGAGGTGCTCCCCAATACAGTGTGCAGAAAGTGATTTGGTCTGAATGCCTTCATTGTCGTGTTTCAGGCAACGTTTCTCCCTTCGTTGGGATTCAAAGTTGTGTTTCTTGTCTGTGTTGTCCAGTTTTGAGCCAATAATTTATATTAATGTTTCTTTTGTTTATCACGTACATTACTGTTTGTATCTAATTGTGCTTGGAAAATGCCTTGCTTATGTCCCATGTGTTTTGTGGGTGCTCCACCAAGAGGCAGGGTCACCTGCCAGGAACTGCCCTCCACCCTATATATTGGAGGACCTCCCATCGTTCCTGGTGCTTCATTTGAAACATGTTAGGGAATGGAACATTATTTGTGTCTTGCTGTGCCTTTTGCTTTTGTAATTTCCTGGATTTATTGAACCTGTGCTCTGTTTTTGACTTTGCCTTAGGACTCCGTATTGGGAATGTGTTTGCTGTGGCTAGCCTTGCCGTCACAGGCAATTCCTTTTGTGCTTTTGAAATATTCTTGGATTGCAGAGCCTTTGTTAAAATAAATCTTTTTTTTATTTATAAAGATTCTTCTAGGCCTTTTTTGTATCTAGTCGAGGTATGAACGGTATTCCCCCCTAGAGGGCAAGTTTTGAAAGTAGTTTTGAGTGTTCTTTGTTTTTGGGACTCCCAAATTACAACACTCATAAAAGTAAAAACAAAATATAAATACAGAATTTCCATCCATTATCCAACCCGCTATATCCTAACAACAGGGTCACGGGGGTCTACTGGAACCAATCCCAGCCAACACAGGGCAGGAAACAAACCCCAGGCAGGATGCCAGCCCACCACAGGGCACACACACACCAAGGACAATTTAGGATTGCCAATGCACCTAACCTGCATGTCTTTGGACACACAGACACAGGGAGAACATGCAAACTCCATGCAGGGTGGAACCGGGAAGTGAACCCAGGTCTCCTAAGAGCAAGGCAGCAGCGTTACCACTGCACCACTGTGCCGCCCGCAATACAGAATTAGTTCTGCAACGTGCAAAACCTTACAATCATAAAAGCTCTTAGAAAAAATTGAGCTACAATGTGTCAGCATTCCTCCTTCATTCATTACCAGAAGTGAATTGAACTCTTCCCATCTGGCTCCTCCCTTGTTAGTGGGTCAAGATGGCATGTGACCAAAAGGGGCGTGGTCACACTGTTAGTTCTGGCCTCACCATTCCTCTTCACTAGGCATGTCTATTTTTGAACCACATCTAGAATTCCCTTGACAAGAGAAGAAGACCTGTCCTGAGGTAGCTGGAGTTCCTCATCTGTTTCACCAGATTTTCCTTCTGCTCCCAGACTGGACTTCTAAAGGAAAAGGAGTGAAATGTGACAGGGTGTAAATTTTAACACATAAATGTCTTCAGCTTTTATGTTCTTCTTTTTTTTTTTGCTTACCTTTTGTCTCGTTGGCAGAAAACTTTCAACAACAAGATGATGAAGCAGCAGGAAAATAATGGCAGATTCTCACAAAGCATCTACTAAGAGAAGGAGCTCTCAATTTCAGATGGCCATAGTCCGTCTGAGTGAATATTGATTAGGCGTTAAAGGCAAGGAATCTAGGTGAGACAAGCAAAATAAATACAAATGAGTTTTAAAAATGTAGAAAGGGAGAGAGAGAGAAAGAGAGAAAGACTTCCTTTCGATTTGGATGGGTTTTACATTTCAAATTAGAACGCTCCAGCTCCTATCAATGCGACAGAAATCAATTTTATATTTTCAAAGTTAATCCAAGATTGCTCTCGATAGTTCCTGACACTAATAAGGTATGCAGTTGGAGTAAAAGTCTAAGAGATGGGAGGCAGTGAGCGAGAGAGAGAGAGAGAGAGAGAGAGAGAGAGAGAGAGAGAGAGAGAAAAGCGAGTCTGGGTCTTGGCTCCCTTCCAATGCAATGATGTTCCTACTGCGTTTTAGAGAGATAGAGGGAAAAAATCGATAACATCTGTGGAATGATGGTTAATTAAAGCAGCTCTTGAGCAGGGCTCAAGATGAGAGGCCTCGCCTCAAATACATGCAGCTGAAGTCTGATTATTGGGTGAGAATGGTTTCTTAGCAATAAGTGGAGAGGCCAAAAGCTGTGCTACGCAGCAGAAAAGAAACCTACTCGAGGGGAGGTTTTAGTGCTTCTGTGCTTTAGTAAATTGGCAAAGGGATATGGAGCTTTTCAACCTTTGGGTCACCAGGCCATCTCCAGTGCAGGTGGATAGTTCCTCATCTCCTCAATCTGCATGCACTGGGCGCTGGAGGTCTCTGCTTAGAGAGGATCAAAATAGCCAGGATGTCAAAGATGCTGTAAGTCAGGGCTCTAATGCTCCGAACCAAATCCACAGCCCCACCATGCAATGAGCCTCCTGTATACCAAATGAGCCTGGATGCTCATAGAGCGTCTCCTTGGAATTTCCAGTTGAAAACCTTTTATCCAACCCGGGACTAGAGAGCTGTGAGGTTGCAACTCTAACCATTGTGTCAGGGTGCTTTTCTGAAGAAAGATAATAATACAACATTTATTTTATTTATATGATAGCAAATGCAAAAGCTTTGATTGTTTCAAATTATAGATAGATAGATAGATAGATAGATAGATAGATAGATAGATAGATAGATAGATAGATAGATAGATAGGAAAGGTACTATATAATGGATAGATAGGAAAGGCACTATATAATAGATAGATAGATAGATAGATAGATAGATAGATAGATAGATAGATAGATAGATAGATAGATAGAACTGAAGAGCGCCACATAATGGATAGATAGATAGATAGATAGATAGATAGATAGATAGATAGATAGATAGATAGATAGATAGATAGATAGATAGATAGATAGATAGATTGTGGCGGACACCCCTTCGCTGTATATTCAGCAGGAGCAGCCATGGACTGTGCAATACCTCCCCCTGGATGCCCACTGGGGGCAGCAGCCACCACTCAATGGCCAGAGTCGGGAGGAGGAGGATGAAGCTTGGAGGAGGAGGGGTGGCTGCAGACCCCTTTTATATTGTTGGAATGAGTTCTTTTGTAATTGCGGGGTGTTACAGAACCCAAATCTATGTAGATATGTGTGATAAGGCACTATATCAGTGCCGACCCAACACAGACTGACAACGGAGGCACATGTAAAAATCAAAGGAAAGATTTTATTTTTCTTCTTCACCCGTGGGGCACATCAGTGCAGCTGGAGCTCGGCAGTCAACCCCCTGGGGCACTTCTGGGTGTGGCGAATACGCTGCCCAAACGGGCTCAGGAGTCCCAGCTGCAGCACCCTCTGGCAGCGCCAGCAGAACCCAACAGGGCTGCACCCAATTCCAATTCTCATGGAGCCCTGTGGAAAACCTAGGCACTGCTCTAACCCAGGGGAGCGGCCATCTAGCATCCAGGGGAAGATATTGTACAGTCCAGGGCTGCTCCCCGTGAATATACAGCGAAGGGGCATCTATCTATCTATCTATCTATCTATCTATCTATCTATCTATCTATCTATCTATCTATCTATCTATCTACAATGCCATTTTTGTTCCTCATGGTTGCCGTCATCATGTGTGATTTGTTATAGTGGTTGCTGGCGTTAAGGTTGTGCCACACATGTCATTGAGGGCCAAGGATATTGTTATACATTGGAGTCTCAGACATGGTGAAAGTGGATATGTGGCCTCCAAAACGAGCCACAAAAGCAATCCAGGACCTTTACTGACAAGCCCAGAAGAGACTCAACAACATCCAACTTACAACTATCAGTAGGGAAGGTTCAAAGTAAACCTTAGAAGAGAGAGAAACAATAAAGCAGTTTTAAAAAAATCTCGTCAATGAAGATTATTTACGAACAGAAATGCTTACAAAGAAGAAGAACAACCAAACAGTATTTAAAAGAGCAAAAAGGAGTTGCCTAAAGGAAGACCCTAAGGTGAACAAATCCCAAAGCTCTAACTAGTATTTGAAATCCAAAGACAGAACCAAAAAGATCAAAAAAGACCAGTAAAAGCAAAGAAAAGGCAACACTTACAAAGAACTCCAAGGTAACTTCAGTGAAACGCTGCTGAGGCCTCCTCCAGGCAGAGTGTACAGCCAGTGTTGTGACTTGAGGTCAATTTTTTATAGAATTCCTGAAATTATTTTTCTAATCCATATGCAATTTTGGTTTTAGTTTTGACGCAAAGAATCTGTTTATGATGTTTATTTCTTGCTAGCAGTTTTTGATTTTGTGCAATAATCTGATTTGTGAAGACAGATTGTTTGACACGTCGCCTGTTGCTTTGACAAATTTTCTTACAACCACTCAGGAGTTAACGGTATAATGGTTCACATGTGCATTCCCAACTCACGATACGATAAAAACGTTAACATTTGGTTTGTGAGCTTTGCATCTTAAAATTCCGTCTGGCTAACAGACTTCTTTCTGGTATGAAGGTTTTTGATTTTGTTTAGCATTCTAATTTGTGACGCCAGATCAGTACGATGCATCGACTGTTGCTTTGGCAAACTTTCTTACAACCATTCAGAAGCATGTGTGATGCATGTTTAAAAATATTTTAACAATCTCTATATCAATTTTTGTTTTATTTTTTATGTAAGGAGTCTGATTCTGACATGTATTTCTGGTTAGCAGTTGCCTTGAAAAAGTTCATTTTTACCGTCTTTCCGTGACGCCATTTTGTTTGCTTCCGGGTACCGCTGTTTTCTGACAAAGTTTGAGTTTTATGGCAAATTTTCTCACAACCCCTCAGGAGTGTGTTTGATGTGAGGTGTTATCGGTGTAACTGTATAAATGAGGGCCATTCATCCATCCTGCTATATCCTAACTACAGGGTCACAGGGGTCTGCGGGAGCCAATCCCAGCCAACACAGGGCGCCAGGCAGGAAACAATTCCCAGGCAGGGCACCAGCCCACTGCAGGGTGCGCACACACACACTAGGGACAATTTAGGATCACCAATGCACCTAACCTGCATGTCTTTGGACTGTGGGACTGGGTCTTCTAACTGTGAGGCAGCAGCGCTACCACTGCGCCACCATCATAAATGAGGTCAAATGTGCATTTCCAACTCATCTAAGTTTACAATAAAGACATTAGTGTTTGGTGTGTGAGTTTTGCAATTTTAAAACTACTTCTGGCTAACAAACTTTTTTGGTATAAATAGTTTTTAGTTTTGTTTAACATTCCAATTTGTGACAACAGATCATCTTGACCCGTTACGTGTTGCTATGGCAAGTTTGACGGTATAAAGGTCAGAAGGTGCCTTCCCAACTCATCTGAGTTTACGATAAAAACAATAGTGTTTGGCGTGTGAGTTTTGCAATTTTAAAACTACTTCTGGCTAACAAACTTCTTTTTGGTATTCAGGTTTTTGATTTTGTTTAGCATTCTAATCTGTGACGACAGATCAGTACGATGCATCGACTGTTGCTTTGCTAAATTTCGTCGTAGCCATTCTTAAACACATGTGATGCATGTTAAAATGGATTTTAACAATCTCTACATCAATTTTGGTTTCATTTTTGATTTTTCAACCCAGCTTGACTTCCTGACTACGTTTCATTTCCTGATGCCATTTATTCAAAACAAGGACTTTCTTATTCTGAAACAGAACAGCCAGACAGGTCCCAGCAGCAGTGATGTCTTTTAATCAATTCTGCGTATTGCTTAGATGATGAAAATGTTGTGTCGACATAAACCCCTAAATCCTTTTCAGAAGTTTCTTCCTGTAGGTCAGTGTCTCCCATCTTGTATTTATAACTGATGTTCCTTTTGTCAATGTGTAGCACTTTGCACTTTCCTACATTAAATTGCATTGTCCAACTGTTGGCCCAGTTCTGAAGCTTATCCAAGTCTTTCTTGATTTTGCCGCCTCCTCAGTGTCTGCCATCACTTCAGTTTTACTGTCATCTACAGATTTCCCGGGTTTACTAACAATACAGGAATCAGTGTCATTAATATGAATCAAAAAATGTAATGGACTCAGGGGAGACCCCTAAAGGATTCCACTGATGGCCTCACTCCCCAAACTGGTGTTTACTCAATTATGTTGACCTCTTTTTAGATAAGCAAATAACTGCAAATGTAAGTGTGCGCCTCCCTGTTCTTTTGAATAAGTTCAAATGAGTGTCTTCACAGCTCCGAAACTGTCCTCTGGTGAATCATGCCAGTTTCTTACCCTGTCTGAACTGCAATTTCATAACCAGTCTACCCCTCAGCTTTGCACACTGTGATGGTGGCAGTTAGCATTTTGCCTGCTGAACAAACTGATGATTTGGCACAGGAGGATTTCACTGTCCTTCATTGCAGGGTTGTCACTCTAACTGGGCCTTTTCCAGAAGCCCTCCACACAATACTGCTGAATTCATCCCACTGAACTCGCCCAAGTGATAAATATCCGTTCATGTGGCAGCACTGACGTAGCTGCACTTGGCTTGGCTATGCCATGAGTTTTCTCCAGTGGGGAGAAAACAGGAGAAAACTTATGGCTGAACTCTGAACTGAAACCGTCACGCTCTGCAGCTTTTCTGAGAGGGTATGAAAAATAAGAGCTTCAGCCTGCTGAGATAATTGAATGTTCTCATGGCCTGAGAGGCACCTGTCGTTGGCACTGTGGGAGCACGGACAAAATAATAAAGCCTGCTTCTGCTGTTGCACCCATAATGGCCAAGTTAGTACCTAGCTAGTGCTGACCTTGAACAGAAAGCCAGGAGCCATACCACATGCACTTCAGAAGAGGTTGGTCAGTCATCCACCTGAAGCTAACCCTGTTCGGGCCTGGCCAGTACTTGTATGGGAGACCATCTAGAAAAAGCTTGGGTTGCTGGGTGAGGTCAGCAGGGGGTGCTTACCCTGTGGTCTGTATGAGGATACCACAATGCCCCAGTGCAGTGACGGGGACACTTGTGCTGTCAAAAATGGTGTTGTCCTTAGGAGGAGATATAAAACTGAGGTCCTGACTCTCTGTGGTCATTAAAGATCCCTGGGCATCCTTCATAAAGAGTGGGATGTATACAGATGACCTGGCCAAATTGCCCTCCATGGCCTAGTTATTCTGGCTCCCTAAACCTCCCCTGTTTTTAATTGGCTAATTATCTCTCACCACTTCACCACCTAACAGCTCATGTTGTGGTGAACATACTGGTGCAAAAATGGCTGCAGTTACATCATCCATGTGGATGCTACACATTAGTGGTGGCTGAAGTGGCTCTTCACTTACTATGTAAAGTGTTTTGAGCAGTGACGAACAATGCTATATAAATGTAAAGAATTATTATTATTATTATTATTATTAAAGTAAGCGGACAGATGAGTGGATGAATGTATTGATATACAGTATGTTTGAGCAATTTGGATATTCAGTCGGTGTGGTGGGGAATGATATTGATTTATAGTGTACACTAATTAAGTCAGGAATTATGGGTGTGGTTTGGACCCTGTCAGAAGTAAAGGGGCTCTCATCAGATCTACACAAAACCAGTCACACAATAGTATATACTATTTTGAAAACAGAAATATTTTATGCTAAAGGTGTTATGCTGCTCGAGATTCCCAAAACTCGTAACAGCTGCAAAAATGGCCAATAGAAGGGGAAATTACATCAAAAAAAATGTGACGGTAACACAGAGGGCCATGTAGAATCTTTATAAAATAAAAGATTTACAGGTAGTTGTTGACTTATGACCACATTTGGTTCCAAAAGTCAAACTGGACCAGTATATGTATGTATTCAACCCTGACCGTATGTGTAATAAGTCCCTTAAGTCATATTGTTTGCTTTGTATCCTTTTTTTATCGTCATTCTTAGCACGTTGTGTAGATTTTCTATCTTTTTTTGTGTAAATTCTTTTTTTTATTTTGTTTTGTTGTTACTGTTGCTCACATGAGTGCCGAACCTTGAACAGTTTGACAAATCTTTCCTTTGTCTGTGTTATGTTACGTCATCAGTGTGAGCCTCTCCCAGTGTTCGTTGGGTTAACTGTGAGAGGAGGAATTGTACCGTTGCAGTCTGAGCACTCGTATGTTTTCTGTATTAACATTCAAGTCTGTTAATAATAAATATTAATAGGTAAAGGAGTTCAGCGTGTTTCCATTACCCCTTTGTGGCACATCATGAGTCACAACACAGAAGCTTCGGAGGTTAACCGAATTCAAAGCCAGAGTGTAGCAGTACAGTGGATATCTTGAACACCATTTATGATGGGATAACTTAAAGTCACAAGCAATCGAAATCGCATTCGTTTTCCTTTCTCCCTCGTATTCCTTGATCACCTTCATTTTTGTGTGGAGATCAATTGCATTGTTTCCTGAAATTGTAAGACAAATGTAACTGAACGTAGTCGAAACCACTGCAGATAATTAACAGAGATGGAGATGAATGAGTCACGGCATACAGAGATGGTGCGGTGAAGACTTTTGTTTGTGGGTGAGATGCGGTAGCAGTCCTAAGTCGAATGGTATTCTTAAAATTGCTCTGAAATAATATGAAGCTTCATGGAGCACAAAAGGCAATCAGCGAATCCAATGCAAATAAAGCCCCAAGACAGTCATCCAAAGAATTGTCAAAAAACATAACAAATGGTCAAAAAATCCAGTAAATCACAGAAGTGCCACTCTGGGACGAGAGGGGGCAGTATTCTTAACGATCGTTACTGTGTGTAGCTCTGAGAAGACTCACAGTAAGGGTACCTAACCCTGCCCAGAGCACCCCTTCCATTCCGGAAAAGTGGACGGCACCCTGGGTGGTGGTGTCACTTTTAAATCTGGATCTCAAAATGGGCAAATTGACTGGAAACTAACATGTAAAGTACATTTTTGGAGTATGAGAACATGGAAAAGAATACAAACATGGGCTCAAAAAAAAAAAAGGCATGAAAACTAACCAGCTCGCTAGTGTATTTGATAGAACCGCCAGGAACTGTAGGAAACCCTTATCTTTATAAACCTAACTACAGGCCCTGGCAGTGATGGGCCGGTGGGGAATCACCCACAAAGCACAAGGCACATAACATAACAAAGGCATAGAGACAAAATCGCAAACTCAGAGTAATGCAAATAATTAACAAAAATAACCTTAACATAAATGAAATAATCAAAAATGAACAAAACAGACATAAAACAACACTTTGACCACCAATAAAAGGGAAAAGTGGGAAACTGGTGTGCGGAGTCATAAACTCTTATAGAGTTTGTAAGAAACTAATAATAATAATAATAATAATAATAATAATAATAATAGATTTTATTTATAACGCTTTTCATTGACAAAATCTCAAAGTGCTACAACAAGAGCAATAACCACAAAGTTGAAAAGTTTAAAAGACTAGATTAAATTTACAATCTCAGCAGTTATATGCTTTCCTAAATAAAAAAGTCTTCAAATTCGCTTTAAAATTATCCAGATTTTGTGTAGTTCTCAGTTCAACAGGGAGCTGATTCCAGAGCTGTGGGGCAGCAGAGCAAAAAGCTCGACCCCCCATAGTACGGAGCTTAGTAAGGGGAGTCTGAAGCTGCATGCTGCCAAATGATCTGAGGATCCGATTGGAAGTTTGTAAGTGAATCAAATCTTGAAGGTAAGAAGGTGCCTGGCCATAGATACATTTATGGGTTAATAGAAGAATTTTGTAGTCAATCCGGGAGGAAACAGGGAGCCAATGAAGTGATTTGAGGATGGGAGTAATATGTTCGATATGTTCCTATTGTAGAAGTGCAGAGAGCTTTTCACAGGCAGGAGTGAAAGACGACGGTCTGAGCAGAGTGAGATGATTGGGGGCGTGGCTAGATATTTGAGTGGCATTCCTAAAGTCAGGGCGGAGTTTGAGAAAAGAGGTGGAGACATTCTTAGCAAACAAACAAATCAGAAGTTCACTCTGGAGTTGCAGTGTTGCTATGTTTAGTTGTTCAATAAACAAGCCAGTTATTAGGAAGGCCCCATGCCAGCGCTACTGAGAGGACTTCAATTCCCAGCGTCCAGCAGGTGTGCGCAGGGGCAGATGGCTGATTGGCACACACTTTAAAACGAGTTGGCATTTGGCTTCAGAATGGAAACCAAACGGTTCAGGTGTAGATGCGGTAGTGTTTGACAAAAAGTGTTACAGTTAAATATGCCATAAAAAGTGCTTTTTCTGTGTAATGCTGGCGCATTTTTTGTTCATAGGCTGTGGGATATTTTGCAAACTGACCGTTAGCCGATTAATAAAGACGTACCAAGGCAGAAGTAACAATTTAAGTATCTAAAAAGGCTGGACTCTCAGAATGTTTCGCTATTATTATGTTAATGCCGCAGCCGTTTTTTCCTCAGAATTGTAAGAAATTGGCCAGGCATAGCACAATCTCAGAAAGGAAATGTTTATTTAAATAGTTTCTGACTTTAGAGGGGAGGCAAGTGAGTTTAAAACAATTTATTTTGCGCTATGCCAATGCTCCCATTATCTATCAAGATGTAGCTCCATGGAGGCACGTCTTCAAGTTTAAACTGAAAGACCTTGACCCGGCCATAAAGAAATGAGATGGCCGTGAGTTCATGCTCTTGATTCTTCTTTCCACACTGGGGAACTGCATGAATGACAGTGTCACAATGGATGTTACACTCTTCTGATAAGGCCCCTGCACCGCAGACAGTTCAGCCACCTATGCCACAGTGGTGTGAGTTCAAAGCCCACCATTTACTTATTGTGCAGCTCTGGGTACTTTACCAGTCAGTGCTTTACTAGTAGAAATATGGGAAAACCACGAGGGTCATTAATGAGTCACATCTGATAAAAGCATTTGTTAAATCCATAGAAATGACTGTTATGTTAGACACAGTGGTAAAACTAGACCTGCTGATTGGAAGTGACATCCTGCCGTTTTGAAAGCAATTTAGGCCAACAGTTAAGGTGCCAAAAAACAAGACGTGATGAGGCTGATTCAGTCCCATCACTGTGTGGTCTGTGAGAATCTGTGTGGACTTGACAAAGGCTGTTCACTCACAAAAATCCCCCTGATGCCTGACAGAGCTTTAGCAGTTTGGCAAAGAAGAAGAACTTTGGGAGAAGACAATGTGCAAATGTGTAAAGCAGACCGAGAAAGAGAGATCAGAGCACACAGACTCAAGGCTATCATTCAAACATGAGAAAGATCTACACAAGACACGGCCATTCAACCCAACAAAGCTCACCAGTATTCTCCACTTCACTCTTCCAAAATAACACCAAGTCGAATTTTGAAGGTCTCTAAAGTCCTCCTGTCTACTACACTACTTGGTCTCTTATTCTCTTGGTGTCTATTGCAGTCTGTGTGAAGAAAAACTTGCTAATGTTTGTGTGAAATTCACCCTTAGCAGCTATGCCTCTGTACTCTTAATGAACTCATTTTACTGTAAAGTCGCAGTCTCGATCCACTGGACTAACTCCCTTCATAACACACATGACACTTCAGTCAGGTCTCCTCTTGATCTCCATGTCTTAAACTGTAAAGGCTCAGCTCTGTTAATTTTTCCTCATAACTCATCCCCTGTAGCCCTGAATCAGCCCAGTTGCTCTTCTCTGGACCTTCTCTTGTGCTGTTATGTCCTTTTTGTAGCCTGGAGACCCAAACTGCACCCAGGACTCCAGATGAGGCCTCACCAGAGTGTTACAAAGCTTGAGCAGAACCTCCTGTGACTTGCACTCCACACATTGAGGCGCTAGATAACCTGACATTCTGTGAGCCTTCTTCATGGCTTCTGAATACTGTCTGGCAGTGTAGAAAAGAACAGGCTATTCTTAAAGTTGATGATTTGCATATATTCAAAGAAAATCATAAGCATATATGAAAATAAGTATTATACCCTGATGCATGTTAGTACAGTAAGGGTTAAACCATAAAAAGCCCTCGCCTGCATATTTTATTATTTTTCTTTTTGCACCTGCAACAACAACAACAACAACATTTATTTATATAGCACATTTTCATACAAACAGTAGCTCAAAGTGCTTTACATAATGAAGAATAGAAAAATAAAAGACACAATAAGAAAATAAAATAAGTCAACATTAATTAACATAGAATAAGAGTAAGGTCCAATGGCCTGGTGGACAGAAAAAACAAAAAAAAACTCCAGACGGCTGGAGAAAAAAATAAAATCTGTAGGGATTCCAGACCATGAGACCGCCCAGTCCCGTCCCCACCAATATCTTGCTGCTAAGCTTAAAAACTAGTCAAGGACACTATGTACTTTGAGAAGGCCAAACAGGGCATTGTTTTAAAAAATAGATAGATAGATAGATAGATAGATAGATAGATAGATAGATAGATAGATAGATAGATAGATAGATAGATAGATAGATAGATAGATAGATAGATAGATACTTTATTAATCTCTAAGGGGAAATTCACATACTCCAGCAGCAGCATACTGATAAAGAACAATATTAAATTAAAGAGTGATAACAATGAAGGTATAACAGACAACAACTTTGCATAATATTAATGTTTACCCCCCCGGGTGGAATTGAAGAGTCTCATAGTGTGGGGTCTCCTCAGTCTGTCAGTGGAGCAGGACGGTAACAGCAGTCTGTCACTGAAGCTGCTCCTCTGTCTGGAGATGATCCTGTTCAGTGGATGCAGTGGATTCTCCATGATTGACAGGAGTCTGCTCAGCGCCCGTCGCTCTGCCACGGATGTCAAACTGTCCAGCTCTGTGCCTACAATAGAGCCTGCCTTCCTCATCAGTTTGTCCAGGCGTGAGGCGTCCTTCTTCTTTATGCTGCCTCCCCAGCACACCACCACGTAGAAGAGGGCGCTCGCAACAACCGTCTGATAGAACATCTGCAGCATCTTATTACAGATGTTGAAGGACGCCAGTCTTCTAAGGAAGTATACTCAACTCTTACCTTTCTTGCACAGAGTATTAGTATTGGCAGTCCAGTCCTGGGGCACTCCCAGGTATTTATAGGTCTGCACCCTCTGCACAGTCACCTCTGATGATCACGAGGTCCATGAGGGGCCTGGGCCTCCTAAAATCCACCACCAGCTCGTTGGCTTTGCTGGTGTTCAGTTGTAGGTGGTCTGAGTCGCACCATTTAACAAAGTCCTTGATTAGGTTCCTATACTCCTCCTCCTCCTCCTGCCCACTCCTGTTGCAGCCCACGATAGCAGTGTCATCAGCGAACTTTTGCATGTGGCAGGGCTCCGAGTTGTATTGGAAGTCCGATGTATATAGGCTGAACAGGACCATCTAGTGCAGCTAGTGAGGACTTAGCCATGTAAAGAAGCCGTATAGGCCACTTGCCTTCACTTGCAGTGACTAGGCCTCTGCCTACCTGTCTGTCTGTCTGCCTGGGCAAGTGATGACTAGCCAAGGAAAGTGTGGTCTGTAAGAAACAGCGCAATTGTCTTATGCAGTTGATAGCAAGAAGTCCACTACGACTCCAAAGTCCTTCTCATAAGGCGGACTTGTTGATTTTCATTCCTCTCACTGTGTATTCAGACTTAACATTTGTACTTCCTACATGTAATGCTTTACATTTACTGCCATTTAATTCCATCTCCCACATATCTGTCCAAGCCTTTATGTTGTCCAAGTCCATCTGTAACATACTGTAATGCACAAAGGTTCATCTACTGAATTCCGTCTTGAGGCAGTGAGTACTTAACTGACCGATTATTTTTTGTTTTATATGTGTAATTCATTGAGACGACTTTGAAAAGATCTTTTTCTTTGACATTAATGAGGATCAACGTCAGAAAAGTCTAATTAAATACCCTGAGATTCAATGTTCACTTCCGACGGTCTGAATATTTTTGCTAGGTACTGTGTATAGTGCCTTATGAAGAAAGAGAAGAAGAATACAACAGATAGCGCATACAATGACAAGATGGACTAAATGTTAAGATGAGCCATCCGCCTGTCTGTCTTGTGAGCTCATTTGATCCAGGGTTAGTGCTACAGGTCACCATTGCACATCCAGCCCTGGTCAGGCCTCTGTAGGACAAGTCCCTGATGTTGAGTCCCCTGACACACCGTAAGCCTGCTCTATTAACTTTAAGCCTTGAAACCCCACGCTTGGTTCTAGCCATCCATAATTAAAATAAAAAAGAGAAAACTGGCCTTAGGCAGAGCGTGTCTGACAGATAATAAATGAGGCTCTTGTCTATGTTTCATGCCTAGCCAAAAGAGCAATGTAGGCGTTTTACCTTTTGTGGTTTTCATGGTCAAATGGAGAAGAAACATTGCAGTTCACTAGCTGTCCCTGCCAATTAATTAGCATTTCTTTTAATGGGAGGAAAATGAATAAAGGTGCAGACCGCCGGAGGGGAAGTGATTAGTGTAAAAAGTATTTTTACTCTCTTCTGAAGTTACACGCCGGTGAATTGAGGAGTGCGTTTGGTGGGGGAGCACGCAATCAGGCATAAGACTGTACGACTGCTCCACCGTCTGGCCAGCCTTGTTATCTTTGTCTCAGACTTTCTCACTTGGAACTGCAGGCCTCCATGCATTTGATTAGGACATTAACCCTCTAGTTATTTAGTGGATGCTTTCATCCAGAGAGACTCGCAAATCACAAGCATATAGGACAAGTGTTCCCATATTTCTTAATCTGGAGACCTTAGCAGCTGAGGTGACAAAGTCAAACTTACAAAATCACTTGGGATGGGGTGTGGCCAAGCCACTTTGTAACCTGCCATTCAAAAGCTTAACCACTAAGCCTTACCGTCTACAAAAGTAAAGCTCTACCAACATTCATGATAATAATAAGAACAGCCATTCATCTGTCCCTCCATACCCACCTTGATTAGAGCACTCACCTCACAGCTACAGGAGACTGCATTCAAATCCCAGTGTGTCTGCTGTCTGTGTGGAACATCACAAATTTCCATGAACGTTTCTTTTTGGAATATCTAAAAGAGATAGATAGATAGATAGATAGATAGATAGATAGATAGATAGATAGATAGATAGATAGATAGATAGATAGATAGATAGATAGATAGATAGATAGATAGATAGATAAAGAGCGATAACAATGAAGGTATAACAGACAGACAAGATATACTGGATAGCTGAAGTGCATATGAGTGTGATGAATGAGTGTCTGGAAACAATAACTCAGACAACAATATTAGAATGTCTGAGTGCCTGAGAGCTTCCTGTGGTGGGCTGCTGTCCTATCCAGATGTTCTCCTTGCCTGTCGCTTGATGACTGTTGTGAAAGGCTACCAGCTGCCCTGAAACCCTGCCCAGGATAAGTGGGTTAGGATAATGGATGGTTGGAAGGATATGCTGAAGATATCCAGGTTAGCTTAACTGGTGACTTTGAATTTAATCTGATGTAGTGGATGATTGTCCTGGCATAATTACTCCGATGTTAACCCAACTCTATTAGAATGTCCATATACAGGAGAGCTTCCTGCGATGGGCTGGTGCCCTGCCTGGGAGTTGTCCCTGACTTGCGCTTGATGACTGCCATGAAAGGCTACCAGCGTGCTCATTAGTAACTAACCAGAACACACTCCCAAAACCTGACCCAAATTGATCCAAAAACACTTAGAAACTGAGAAATAATAGGCTGCTCCATTAGACTTGGGAGCACATCTCAGATGACTCTGCACTTATGGGGTGCCTTGATAAGGGGGGGGGGGAGACAAAGGAGAGGAGTCAGGTGGAGAAATGTCTGCAACTCAGCATCAGCACAACTGGAGGAATTGCTGTTTGACATCCACTGCACTAAAAAGCCTCCATGGCCACTAGATAGATAGATAGATAGATAGATAGATAGATAGATAGATAGATAGATAGATAGATAGATAGATAGATAGATAGATAGATAGATAGATAGATAGATAGATAGATAGTGAAAGGCACTAGATAGATAGATAGATAGATAGATAGATAGATAGATAGATAGATAGATAGATAGGAAAGGCACTATATAATAGATAGATAGATAGATAGATAGATAGATAGATAGATAGATAGATAGATAGGAAAGGCACTATATAATAGATAGATAGATAGATAGATAGATAGATAGATAGATAGATAGATAGATAGATAGATAGAGAAAGGCACTATATAGTAGATAGATAGATAGATAGATAGATAGATAGATAGATAGATAGATAGATAGACTGCGGTGGGTTGGCACCCTGCCCAGGATTGGTTCCTGCCTTGTGCCCTGTGTTGGCTGGGATTGGCTCCAGCAAACCCCCGTGACCCTGTAGTTAGGATTCAGCGGGTTGGAAAATAGATAGATAGATAGATAGATAGATAGATAGATAGATAGATAGTGAAAGGCACTAGATAGATAGATAGATAGATAGATAGATAGATAGATAGATAGATAGATAGATAGATAGATAGATAGATAGATAGTGAAAGGCACTATATAGATAGATAGATAGATAGATAGATAGATAGATAGATAGATAGATAGATAGATAGATAGGAAAGGCACTATATAATGGAAAATTTAAAAAGAAACAAAAGAACACTTCTGACTTGGCAGTCCTGGAGCCTGTGAGGCATTATGCAGGCATATTGCTATCGTTATAATGGAGCCCCCTTACATTTCTTAACACACACATCTGCTGAGTGATTTGTTGGCTTAAACTTCTTACTGTTGGTGTGTCACAGAGAGGACATACAGCGTTGTTCATAATGGCACCCAGTTGTGTCTTAATTCTCTTTCTTTACAACCTCCAGGGGTCCAGAGTGCATCCTATAAATGATTCAGCCCATTCAAATATTTATTAAGTAGGGGGACCTCTTTTGAAGTGATGTGACCAGCCCATAACACCATAGCATAGAAAATCGCTCTGGCCATCAGAGATTTGCTAAAGATGTGAAGGATGTCACTTCCCACATTAAAGTAATGCAGTTTCCTAAGATAGAAGAGCCTGCTCAGCTCTTTCTTCTATAGTTCCTCTGTGTTATGAGACCAGTCCAACCTGTCATTGATGTGGAACACCGCTGCTTCCATTCCCTGAACCGTGACCGGACACAGAGGCTTTTTGGTGTGGAAAAAATTAATCAGCAGTTCCTAGGCATTTGTGATGTTAATGTGCAGACAATTCTCTTTGCGCCAAGTAACAAGGTTCTCCACCTGACTTTTTTCTTTCACCCCCCTTTATCAATACACCCCACAAGTGCAGAATCATCTGAGAATTTCTGCAAATGACATGACCTAGTGTTTTTATAGTCAGAGGTATACAGACAGGCCAGCTCCTTGTGGTGCTCCAGTGTTGCCCACAAAGCCCTTGAGTCTCACAAACTTCAGTCTGCCCTACAGATAGTCCGTTACCCAGAACACCATAGGCTCATCCAACTGCATATCTTCTAGGCAGGTCAATGAAGGTCCTGGTCCAGGTCTTTTGGAGGACTCACACGCCCTTTCACCATGATTGGAACTCCAAATCACAACAATACTGAGTTAGCAAATGTGCCTGCGCACTGCCTGTTAGGACATTATGTGTTACTTGTGTGTCATCGTGATGTCCTCCCATAGTCCATACATTTGTATGTTGATGTAATGGGCCGGTGTGAATGAGTGTGAGCGTGTGAACATGACCTGTCTATGGTTGCAAATAAGCAGCAGTCGACTCCAGTTTCTTGTGGCAATGCTCCCACCCTCTTTTATATAGTGCATTGCACAGTGCCCTCTGCCCACCCATCAAGCTTCAGAAGTCACCTTATCCATTACAAGTTCGCAGAAACCAAGTCCATCACAGGGCAGACTCAGTACTACTGGGGAATTTTAGATCACCAAAATGGACTTCCTGAAGAAAATACAACTAGACAATGGGAAGAACATGCAGATCCTATACTTGAATTGAACTCAGGAAGCTTAGCAGTGACAGGCAGCAGTACTCATGATTGTGCCTCCATAACCGAGATCATTCCAATAAATTACCACAGCCTGAGCTCTTTGTAATGTATATATCCTTCAATAAATAAATGAATACGTCATACAGCAGAAATGGAACAGCGGGAAGAGCCTTCAAAACAAGCATGACCTGAATGTGCTCTACAAACGATTAGCTTAATAAACAGCATAGCAGAATCAGCCTCAGCACACTGGGGGCAGGAGAGTCACTTAGTATAGCTGATCTAAAACGCAAGGAAGAAAATGTGAATTTTCAGCCTTGATTTGAATGTTAACTCCGACGGAGACGCACAGAAATGTCAAGTGGTGCTTCTCTTTGGCCCTTTTCCACTGTTGAGCCAAGCGTTTCTGTGCCCACGCCATCAGGGATGGCCAGGTTTTCTACAGTCTTTTGAGAAAAAGCCAACCGCCTTCGACATGCCAATCTTCTGGGGGTCAACACTGTCGTATCAGGGCCATGAGTGGAGATTTCCTTTATTTAATTATGTGAATGCAGTGAATGTGTGTTCTTGTCCATGACATGCAAGGAGACATTTGACTTTTCCCTTGAACTTGCATATGGCTGGAGTCTGATGTAGGAAATGTCCCTTGTGTGCTTTGTAATGAGGTTTATGTCCTCATTTGGAGCTGATAGGATCTCCGTCTGCCTTACAGGGGGAAGCCCTGTCTGTCTGCCTCTGGTGTTCAGTTGGCATGCTGCCTGCTAAATGGCTGACCATTTGTAAATGACACACTATGAGCTTATGCCAGCCAATCTGCCCATCTAACTGATAGTCAGTAGTCATGAACCAGCCTGGTTGCCACTGCCAAAGCTATGCAGCCTACACATTGTTTAGCTATAGCTGGAGCCACTCTATATTACTGTACGTATCTGCTTCTAAATATACAATCATTTGTGGTCCTTTTGCCTTATAGGGCAAGACATCCATTTTCTGACTTAATTTTATTTAGTGCAGTACAAGGTTTTTGAAAAGCCAGAGCCAGCCGCCTCAGGACTGCAGCCATGCTCATTCAAAATGGACAAATGTAGGCACCAATTATCCTGTGTTTTGCCATGGAAGGGTCTTACAGTAACCCTGGTTTCCCTTCCAGGCTCTTTATTATGTAAACCTGAACAGAATACACATAAGTCCATCCATTAGCCAGTCTAATCATTCTCAGGGTTGACGGTTGTTGTAGTTAAATACTCTCCCCTTTCTTTTACATCTGTAACCCCACTAGACAGAGTACCACAACAGGCAGGTTGAGAAAGTTACTGTCGTCAACTTGGGGTCCCTAGGCACAAAAGTCTCAAAATGTCCACTGGAGGTGGGAAAACTGTGAAACTCTGGCTAGTCAGGAATGGGAAAACACAGGATCACGTCAGAGACCCAAGCACTAAAGAGTTCCAAAGCATGTAGTCACAAAAAAAAAAAAAAACTCTAGACGGCTGGAGAAAAAAAAAAATCTGCAAGGGCTCCAGGCCACGAGACCACCCAGCCCCCTCTAGGCATTCTACCTAACCTAAATGACCTCAGTCAGTCCTCATGATATTCAGGGTTCACATGGAAGAACTTGATGATGACGGTCATGTGGACTTCTGGCCTTTAATCCATCAATGTAGGGGCATCATGGTGCTTTGATCAGGTGGTGGTGGTGCAGGTCGAGATATATATATATACTGTACTGCAGTGGGTTGGCACCCTGCCCGGGATTGGTTCCTGCCTTGTTACCTGTGTTGGCTGGGATTGGCTCCAGCAGACCATTCAGATGATTCAGCGGGTTGGAAAATGGATGGATGGATATATACTGTATATATATATATATATATATATATATATATATATATATATTTGTGTATATATTGTGCAGGGAAGATATTGTATTTGGAGCAGTGGCTTTTATGAAAAGCTAGATGGCCGCACAACCAGACCAGGACTCCAACATGGATACCCGTCAGGCATAATGTCCCATGGGGCAGCCCGGTTGGGTTGCGTTGTGGCCGCCAGAGGAAACTGTTGGAACTGGTAATCCCTATCGTACAAGACTTTTGAAGTAATTCCATCGGACTATGTCCTGGCACAGGAAGTACTCCCAGGTCCAAGATAAAAGGAGCCGCTCCGCCACCTGCAGGCGAGTCAGGGCTGAAAGAGGAGAGAGGCAACACTCAGTTGGGAGTTAGTGGAGCAGAAGGAAGAGAGAGAAGAAGAAGATGAATGTATAATTGTGGTGGTATATATGGATAAAGAAGTCCTTTTTTCATCAGATTGATGAGGACAACATACGCAAGCTGCCTCTATGCTCTGCTTTATCTCTTGTAACTGTCTGTTTGAAAAGATCACATCAATAGTGAATCTCTCTGCCCTAAAGCAACACTGAGACTTGGGGTTTACCTGTTCGGCAGCCTTTCCAAGACCACTCGGGTGAACGCTTTGCCAACGGTGCTGAGTGGAGTTATGCCCCTGCACTGTTCCAGTCGCTGAGGTCTCCCTTGTTTGTGTGAAGTGCATGAAGATTTTGGCATCACACATGTCTGGGGTGCTGATCCATTTTCCCAGCACTGGCATAGGTGCTCATGAAGATGAGTGGATCACTTCAGCAGGGGTGCCATCTTTTTCCTGGTCAATACTGTAACACGTGGGAAAATTTCACAGTGTCTGCCCACCCTTAATCAGATTCTTTTTAGCTGTGTTCATGAGTTAAGTGATGTGGGGCTGATTCTGACACTGTTATGCTGCCCGATCAAGTTCTGACCTTAAGCTGTCCCATGAATGTGTGGGATTCATTCGACTGTCAGTCTCAGCCAAGTCTCTATTTTAAATGAAGGCAGCAACTTAGATATTCAAAATATGACAAATCAATTCTCACATGTCTGATTTGGATAAAGCAGCACTGAGGATGATATCTAATAATAAGGGCATTCTAAGGGCATACTCATGCATGTGCCAATCCTTACTCTATGTGGACCAGTTTGTAGCTACCAATTAACTAAACATCCATATTTTGGGGAAATAGGAGGATGCTATAGTATGCTTTGAAAAGGTATTGCATAAATGAAAATTATCCACCTTAATTAAAGGAAAAGTGTCTGTGTATCTGTCTGTTGCTGATGTCTCTGTCATTCCAACAGATGGTGCCTCACAAACGTTTGTAGTAAAAAAAAAAATGCATTGCATTTGCCATTCCAACAGATGGTACATCCCAAACACTAACACTGCTTTTATGAATCTCACACAAAATGGTGTATAATAGAGACTGGCAACAGATGGCACACCAGAAACATTTGTGATCTGTTGGAATGAAAAATAAAAGACATATAGACAAGGGTATGCAAAAGCAAGTTTACAGTTGTTCGTATGGAAAAAGACATGCAGGTTATGATTATTACAATAACTTTGTTAACTCAAAAGCTTTATTTACTTTATTAACTCAAAAGAATGTCACAATGGAAGTGCTCAAATTGCCAGCCTCACGTACTCACAACTGTAAACTTACTTTTGTCCACCTCTATATGTACCACCGTCATGTATGTGTGTCAGAGGGTCACTTTCCAGGGTTGTCAGAGGTAAGCACTACCAGCCCGGGACACCAGGGGGCGCTGTTACTGACTCTTCTGTCTCTTTTTTCACCCACAGCTCCTAGAAGATGCCCACTGAGTGCTACTGACGCCACCCCTTTTGGTCCACAAGCTATAAAAGCAAAACGTTTCAGGAAGGAGGCGTCGTATTCAGGAGCTCAGAGCCTGAAGCCTAAGTGCTCTCCAGAGCCTTTAATATACAGACTATGGCACCACTGAGCACTTGTTAATTCAAGCCAACTCATTATTTTGAATAAACAGGGTGGGCCGGTTGGCACCCTAACATTTCATCTTGACTCTTGCATTTCCTTAGACCAATCACGATATATAACTAGCAGCAGCCCCCAGCTTTGCCCGTGTAAGTAACCTTATGGTGTAAGTAACTTCTATAAATGGTGCTTCTTAGAGTGTACATTTATATGTGGGTGCAGAATCTAACAAAAGGTGTTGTCCTTTAGTCTCGCTGTAATAAAAGAAACTCCACCAAAAGTAACCCCAGGGTCACAATTCTGGGTTCCAAATGAGTCTATAGTCTTTTCCTGACAAACTGGCATATATGTTGTCACACATATGCGTCACTCTCCGAGTTCCTCCCAGGTATATGATCCCACCCCAAGCCGAGAGGGGGCGCTGCCACTAACTGTCTTGTCTCTTTCTTCTTCCACAGTACCTAGAAACTGTCCAGTGAGAGCAACTGACTCTGCCCCTTCCGCTCCCTGAGCCATAAAAGCGCAAACCGGCCTGAAGGAAGCATGACATCTTGTCTATGTCACCTGAGCAAAGGAGCTCCACATCCTGATAATAACTGAAGGAGCCACTCGGAACGAGTAAGTCAGAGTGTTACGGTGGCAGCAGTGTTGTTTCTTTTGAGTGCCATCGTGCATTGTTTTTGTTTTAAACCCTTTAAGTAAATGGGGACGGCCAGCTTGGCGCCCCCTAAAATGTATCCACATATCATTCTGTCCTTCCCTCAGATGAACACAGTTTGAAAAATTGTACTGAAATTGGACCAAGGGTGTGGAATTGTATGAAGAACAAACACACACACACACATACACACATATGGACCTTTATATATCAGAAGATTAGGAAAAGTAGGTTTTCTAAAAGGAAAAAATGAAATTGGCATTTAGAGACACAACGTTTTTGGCTCTTTACCTTCATTAAACTCTTTATAATATATATCTGGTATCATACAATATGTTGCTTGTGCATATATTTCTACAAATATGCATTTTTATCTTCATGTGTATGCAGTAAATATTCCTATACGTTCGTGAGTCTGCCTATTTATGCATGCCTGTGAAATAGGCATGTGTGTGTCGAGCATAAATGTGTGTCTTTTGCTTATTTCCCAACTGCAGACTTCTTTGCTTACATTCGACTTGCCCTTTGTCGAGCAGATGAACCCAAGTTTATCATGGCAGCTGCGCGGCTTTTTGTTGATTGTCAACATGCTTTAAAAGCGTCGCCTTTGTACTCTCCTGGAAAGCTCTGTTGACTGTTTTGTGCAGCGTGCATTGTATCCATTACACAATTCACTGGAAAAAGACTCATCTCTCCCAAATCCTCTTTAGAGCGTCTGAAGTAGGGAGGCTGAGAAAAAAGGGAGTTCAATTCAGCAAGTGCTCTGAGGTACCCCCTTCTCCTGTCTCGAAATCACACACGCAGACACGGGAGGCAGCGAACCAATCGAGAAATAAAATGAACCACCAACACATCAGTGAAGCCGCTAAAAAGAGAAAAAGAAATAGGGAGTGGGAACCCTGAGTGCCCCCCTCCAAAGATCGACAGGATTGTTGTCATGTTGCTCCATTTCTGATTAGCCCTCGGCCACATACTCGAAGTGCCCTCCCCCCACCCTATAAACATCTGAGTCGTCTTCTTCTTGCCCGTTTCCATAGTGATAGCATTGCTTGAAAGAAGAAAAACACGGTTGACCGTCATTGTTTCCCTTTAGGTTTTAGGTAGCGCTGGAGTCTGAGCTTTTGAAGTAGATCACATCACTTCGCTCCGGCCTTTTTTCCTTTCTCCTTTCTCATCGCTGTTGCAGTAGCCTGCAGCTATCTGGAATGCCCAGAAACTGGAGTACCCAAAGAAAACTTACAAAGACTTGAACCTCGTCTCTCCGAGCTGTGAGCCAGCATTTCCAACGAATGCAGTACTCCTGACATTAAATAAAATTGACGGGGTACTTTAACAACCTTCATCAGTATCATAGGCACGGTCTTACTGCACTTATCCTATTTACGTTGAGAAATACACACTTAACAGGCCGGAAGATAGTTGCAGAAAAGCCTTTACAGCCTACAAAGTGAACCTGGCTGGGTGAAGCACGTCACATAGGGAGTCCGTGGTTGTACATGCAATTTTTTGATTTTATATCACTCCTCTCACAGCATATCTCAAAGCTTTCCTCACAGGGCCAGAATGTCTGGAGACGACTGGTTAAAACGTTTATACCGAAAAGGCTCCGCCCTCATGGGTTCAGCCAAAAAACCCGCCCCCAGTTTCCTCCAGTCCATGCATTTTAAGAGGTCTGTCTTGCCGTCGATCTCAACTCCATCCCCAAAAAATCAATTATAACATGGTGTCATTTACGTCTCTTTCCAAAAAGGAACTCTGTTACTATGGTGTGAAAGTTATCCATTTTCTTTCTATGAAAATGATTTTGGATTCGCAATGGAGGGAACATTTAGGTGTAGTAGGAGGGAGGGTACCAGCCTGGAGGGAGCTGTACAAGCCTCCGAGCAACAAAAGGACAGCAGACCTACAGTTGAGGATTGGCCACAAACTCCTTCTTAATACTAATTACAGTTACAGAGGATGGCAGATGTGATTTTTGTGGTCAAGGAGAAACCATTTTTCATATGTTAATACCATGCATAAGATTGGGAGTTTGTTTCAAGTTTTTAATTGATTTGTGTACAAAATTAAGATTGGATTTTAATACTGGGATGTTTATTTATGGAGCCACATATAATAAGAAAAACAGGCATAGGACACAATTGCTGAACTTTTTGCTTGGTGGAGCAAAACTAACAATTTTAAAAAGAAGAAAAAATAAACAGTATGGAAAAGGACCAGCTTAAGCTGACCATTCAGTCAAGGATTAAACTAGAATTAACTTATTATAAACTAATGCACAAAACTGATATTTTTGAGGATGTGTGGTGTGTGAAAGGAGTGCTGTATGCTATGGAGGAGGGAGAACTGAAAATCAATTTCTAACTCACTATTGAAAAACTGGAAAAATGGAAGTTATATGTAGCAAGTAATGCTCTGTGGGAACACTGGGAATTTGGTTTTATTTGTTACTAGGGGGGTCTGCCCTCTGCTCGGTTCGCTCGCCAACCCCCAGGCGGATGCTACGTGCTAGCCACTTCATGGCTCTGCCGCTCACGTATGGGGAAATGGATGTACAATTTAAACAGATTGTCATTTTCATGGGAATTGTTACATATGCCTAATAGAACTAACTGTTTTACATTACAGCGACTAATTAACCATAGTAAAAAATGGTTAAACGTAATAAATTGAAAGAAAATTATGTTTCATGTTGCGTTAGAGGTATTTGTTGCGTTATACTTTTTCATTCTGTTTGGCATTGCAATTAACACGCAAATACTTTTTGAACTTACACTTTTACTGTAAAACTTCAGTAAAAACAATATTGGGAATAAATTTTTCTTCAATATCGCAATGAATTTTGATTCAGTGTTTGGAGTTACATCGTGACAACACAACATATAACTGCCGTGAGTGAATATCGTTTCTTTTTTCTCTAATAAATAAACAGACTTTTTCGAATGCTTGTCCCTGTGATTTAGTCATAGAAAAAACTATTCTAACGAGAAACTGTAAATGTTTTATTATGAATGGCATATCAAGATCTCCTTTGGTATCTGATGTTATCCGCAGAAGATGTACTACATTTACCTTCCTTGTCGCCTGTTAAAATTTTACATGTCAGAATTGTTCGCCCAATTTTGAATACAGCTAATCTTGTATCACTCATACATAAATTACGCAATAACATTACGATACATCCTTCTTTCAACAGTAATTCGGCCAGTGGAAGACTGGATGGTGTCAATGGTTGTAGATATTCTACGGGATATTGGAAGTTGATGTTTTCATCTTCCACACCATCACCACCAACTGTTTCAGCACAGGCTATTGATACGCATTTAACCAATTTCACGTGTAACCGATTGACAATTTTCGCATTAATTCATTTGACTTCATCATTTCTCGGTGCTAGGATTGCCTGTGTACTCATTTCTTCTGTTGATAACCCTTTGGGATGAAATTCTTCAATAAGATTTGGACATAATAACTCTTTTTTATTGGGAACTTAAAGTGAGGAAAACGTAACAATTTAAAAGAGCCGAGAGCGTGGGAACTGTGTCTGACAAAAGCATTCACACGAATGAGAGGTGAGAAGACCGTGGGTGTGGGCCGTTAACCGGAAATGGTGGGCAGGACTTAAAAAAATCTCTTGGCAATAGTCTTTTCTCAAGATTTTCTTTTATAATAGAGAGATGTACATAAATAAGGAGGGCACTGGGGAAGAGATTAGAAAATATAAAAAATGTATATGATTAACTATGTGTGGGGTTACACAGGATTAATAGGGATGGAATATTTTGAATTTTTTCTACTGTTCATTTCGTTGTATAGGTTAATTACAGTATAACACGTTTTGTTGTTATGTGTACTTTTAATATTCAGTGAACCCTCGTTAATCACGGTTAATCTGTGGAATTCTACTGTGATAAATGAATTTTCGCAAAGTAGGATTCTTTATTTATAAATCGAATATTTTCGCAGTTAGAGTATAGAAAACCTGTTTACGACCTCCTAAATACGTTTTTTAACATTATTAGAGCCCTCTAGACATGAAATAACACCCTTTAGTCACCATTACACTCGTATTACTCAATATATTAGACAAAATAAGAGAAAATAAGACATACAGTATTAGACGTTACAAATATCATATTACTAGGTGCACTCGCCTTTTAAGGCGACCGACTTTTATCCTCAATTTTTGTGCGCTCCATGTGTACATCAGGCATGTAAGTGTAGGGAATGAGAACATCAAAGTGCCCATTCATAACATAACATAACATTTTTTTTTATCCCCTCAAGTGCCTGTCCAAAGTCGTACAATGTCAGCCCGAATCTGTACCTAAATAAGCACTAAATAAGCTATAGATGAGAATAAGCAAGCACCATCTCCCCTGATATTTACTGCGCAGTGAGGCATTTGTACTCCATCAACATTAATTATTTCCAGAGACATAATTTTGTCTATTTTTCCAGCGCATCGCGCACAAAAGCAAGGGAATGATGAGAGCACCAGAACATTGCTCACATCGCGTCGCTTCGTACCTCAAGCCGCAAGTAGTAAGTCTGTAATAAGCGGAATACCGCTACACTTTGCACTCACGGGACGGAAGGACAATCCCGAACACTTTTATATAGTAGATTATTGTAATGTACATTTAATTGCACACAACCACTAACCTATGAAGGCACGACCTTAGTAGGAGAGTCTTCAGAGGTGGTGCAGTATCTTCAGCAGGTGCGTCGTCGTCGTTGTCTTCTGCTGAAGGAGTACTAGGAGTAGGCAGCGGGTGTCTGGGTGCCCGGCTGAAGAACATCTTGATAGGCAGTTGCTGGCGCTGTCTTTTCATATGCGTGAGGAGGCTTTTGTAGGGTATTGCCATCTTTAATCATATCCAAGAGTTTCACCTTCTCCTGGATAGTAAGCATCTTCCTCCGGCGCTTAGTTTTATTCTCAGAAGGCTTAGAAGAAGCAGCACCTTTAGGAGCCATCGTAGGGCTTAGATAAAAGTTCTCAGAAAGCGCATGCGTAGTGATGTAAGCGTGTATGAGAAAAAAATCGCGATAGAGTGAAGCCGCGAAAGTCGAAGCGTGATATAGCGAGTGATCACTGTATTGTTATTTGTTCTTGTTATATTTTTTGTTTCAATAAAGTACTTTTAAAAATAAAAAAAAAAAGAGTTTGGTGTTGCAGTGTCCCATTTCTACTCAAATATTCCAAAAATACATAAAATAAGTGTAGTAGGACAGGGGGAGCGAAAAAGCAAGTGAACAAAAGACGACGTGGAGGCAAAATTGCTGTGATCAACTCAAGAGCTCAGTACCTGAAACTTAGTTGTAAGAGCCAATCTTATAAAGTTAATGCTTTAAGTTAAACTCATGTTAGTGTTTGCTTAATTTGAATAGAATCGAATTTTCTTTCATAACCATAGATTATGGTATAGCCTTTAGCCCCTGTAAGTTAACATGAGCTATATCTGTGATACAGTGTGTTAATTAAGTCAGTTTGGAATGAGTCTCATTGCTAGCATGGACTTCTAGACTCATCTGCAGTTTTTTGACTGTTAGAAATGGTTCGACTGTATGAGCAAACTCAGAGAAATGAAACAAGATAAAAGCCATAAGTTTTCTTTACTTAGTAATACCAACTTTTCTCTATTTTTGCGTGAACTATTTTGCTTTGAAATTTTACTACAGCTTTTAAAAACGAAGACACTCAGTCTGTGGAATTATTTCAACGTGTCACACTATTGTCAGAATCCCATGAAGCAAACTAAAGCTGCAGAATTTTGGTAATTTGGGTAAACGCAGGCACATTAATGATTGATTCATTTACCTTGCTGCCATTTTGACTGTTGCATGTAGAACAAGCAGCCATGAGTGCTTCACATAGCATTGTAGTCTGCATGCATACGACATGTTATAACACTGCAGCCATATTCAGGTATGGCATGGTTGGCATTTTCAGTTAGACAGTAATATTAACTTACTTTATTTATTCCTTTACAGTAGATGTGCAGTGAGATGTTGGATGCTGTGCTGTCTCCACCGTAGTTCTGCTGAGGTCTGGTCAGCATCATTAGAGACATTCACCGTTAGACATCTGAATGGCTCTTGTTTAACACCAGTGGCTTCAGAGGCTCATGTCCCTGATATATTGTGCCAAGCCCCTAATCTTTTGTCAGTTTTGCGTGTAATCATATTAATTTATTTAAATAAAGGAGTGTAGTTGTGTAGCCACTCTCAAACCTGTAAGGGGTAAACATGAAACATCAAGAGAGGTACTACCCTCCGCTTTTTGCAACATTGTATTTGTGCAATGACAGAAAATTGACGTTAGGTATCAAACTAAAAGAAGTGGACGTTCAGGGTATTGAGGGGTGTGAAATTGGCTAAAACACGGGAAACACAGGGTGATGGTGCAAGGAACCTTATCAGAATTTGGTGACATTAAGAGTGGTGTCCAGCATGGGTCAGTGCTGGGGCAGCTGCTATTTTTAATCCATCCATCCATCCATTATCCAACCTGCTATATCCTAACTACAGGGTCACGAGGGTCTGCTCAATTAATGGCAGTTCTTTTCACTGTTTAGTCCATCCATCCATTCATTAATAAATCCATTTTAATAAATATAAATAATTTGGACATGAATATAAAAAACAAGTTGGTCAAGTTTATAGATGATACCAAGTGAGGAAGATTGGCAGATAATCAAGAGTCCAATGAGTCATTACAGAGGGACTTGGGCAGCATACAGTTTTAGGCAGATTTGTAGCAGATGAACTTTAATATTAGCATATATAAAATTTTAAATGTAGATAGTAAAAATGTAAAGTTTGATTACACAATGGGAGGACTGAAAAATGAAATTACACCTAATGAAAAGGATTTAAAAGTCATAGTGGTCTTGACACTGTCAGCTGCCAGACAGTGTTCAGAAGCCATTAAGAAGGCAAACAGAATGTCAGGTTATATAGCGCCTTGATGTGTGGAGTACAAGTCACAGGAGGTTCTGCTCAAGCTTTATAACACACTGGTGAGGCCTCATCTGGAGTTCTGAGTGCAGTTTGGGTCTCCAGGCTACAAAAAGGACAAAGCAGCACAAGAAAAGGTCCAGAGAAGAGCGACTGGGCTGATTCAGGGCTACAGGGGATGAGTTGTGAGGAAAAATTAAAAGAGCTGAGCCTTTACAGTTTAAGGAAAAGAAAATTAAGAGGAGACCTGACTGAATTTAATTAAAATATGGAGGAAATTAGAACAGTAGATTGAGACTGTGACTTTAAAATGAATTCATCAAGAACACAGGGACACAGTTGGAAACTTGTTAAGGGGAAACTTCACACAAATATTAGGACGTTTTTCTTCGCACAGAGAATCACAGACACCTGGAATAAGGGACAGAAGGACTTGAGGGACCTTCAAAACTCAACTTGATGTTATTTTGGGAGATTTAAGAGGTGTCACACACGTGCATGGGAGGCAGCTAAAGGGCTTGAGTGAAGGCAGTTCGGAGGCATGCCGGGGTGTGGCAGAGTGCACTGACTCTTTTTCTCCCTTGCCTGTAGACCATCCCCGGGGGATTTCACCTGGCTCTCCTGACATCACTTCCGGGACTGAGCCAATGGAAGTCGGCCACACCAGCTCCAGTCCCTCTGATGTCACGTCCGGCTATGAACCAATGGTGGAAGACCACGTGCCAGATCCATATGACCTCACTTCCTGTCTCCCCCTTTAAAACCTGCCCCTTTTCCTTTGTTTCCTCAGTCTTGTTCTGGACTCAGTTGAATGCACTTCAGTGCTGATTGTTTGATAAAACGACCTTTTGCAGCCAGGATACCACATTATACGGGTGGCTGCCCCAACTCTTTATCTGTCCATGTCTCGTTCTTGTGACAGTGGATAGAACTGATGAGCTTTGTTGGGTTGAATGGCCTGTTCTCATTTAATTGTTCTAATATGTTTTAATGGACAATACGCATGACAGGCCAATAAAATGGAAAGATCAGGGAGGACTCGTATCAAGGCTGTATGCTCCCCTGGCCCACTAGATGGCAAAATCCCTAGGATTCAGTACTCTTTATTACAGAATGCTGGGAATTGTAGTCCAATGGGGCAGCCCTGTTGTGGTCTCTGAGTGCTGCCTGGGGATGCTACAGGGAGTTATATTCCCTATTTTATGGGACTTCCATATGACCCAGAAGTGCTTCCAAGTATTCCTGGGCCTTCAATAAAAAGAACTGCACTGCCTTGTTCAGACAAAGAATCAGGCAACACTCACCTGGGAGGAGTAGCAGGGGAGATAAGAAAAAAAAGAAGAGTTCATGTAATTGTAGTACAGAAACATTACTTAAAAATAAAAGCCTTTATTTTGAACCTGGGAATTTTCTGTGCATTCATGTTTGGTGTTTGGAGCTCCGTGGCACACCCTGTTGATTACATATGTCTATCAGTGAATTCAGAACCCCAGTGAAAACCAACAAGCTTCACAAGAGTGCGATTATTTAGCCACTGTCAAAACCCTACTCCACCCTTCGATATTATATTTGAATTTCAGTGCACTGGAAACTCGGAGGGAGATAAACATTCGGCTAAGAACTTGTGTAAAATTAAAAACACAAGACACTGACAACACATAAGATTATCAGCAGTAATTTGGTTTCAGTTCCAGCACTGATTAAGATATGTTGTAAAGATAAATGAAAGGGCAAGAGCTTGGAGATGAACACCAGCAGACACCCTTAAAGAGGATTCAGACCCTGATACCATCAAATCCTAGAAATGCTCCTGTTAACAGCTCAATTAATGGCAGTTCTCTTCACTGTTTAGTCCATCCATCCATTCATTACCTTAATCCGCTTATCCAGGGCAGGGTCATGGAGCACAACATCTAGTACAAATGCAGATTTTACAGTTCATCTTTTAGCTGTTATTTCCTTCAACCTCACATTGACAGCGGCAGTGTGGTCATAAGTGGAGTGACAGACACCACATACAGCTGGCGGCAGAGCCCACTTTTACCATTAGCTCAGTCTTTGAATGCCAACGTATAATGTGGTTTTACAGAATGTTTTTTTTCTTTTGCAGCTAATTATATTCATGCAAACTGTTCAATGCACACACAATACACATTTACAGTATATGTTTAATTGAGGTCTCTTTCAGTCATGGAGGGTTTATGCATTGGGACCACTGGCCAGCTGTCTGTAATTCCAGGTCGACAAGTGCACCATCATGCTATTTATATTCCCACCCTTGCCCGGAGCTCCGCCTTCAAGACATTTGGATTGGCTTAGAAATTTAAATGAGTCAACGATCTAATTGTTCCCACCCACTTTTATGCTAAATCCACTCATGGTTGTCACTCAAAGCTATCTCCCCACGTAATTGTCAGTTAATAAGGAAATCATTTAGAAAGGTGACCATATGTTATTGATGCATACTTTACACAGAGTATATCTGTATTTGGTCCTTCTAGTAAATTCAGGATTAAACAATGGACCTCTTGTTAGTCTAAAAATCTTATTTACCATATATACTCATGGACAGGTTCTCCTGCGGATAAGTCGGAACTTGATTTTACCGTATACAGTGATCCCTCGCTATATCATGCTTCTACTTTCGCGGCTTCACTCCATCGCAGATTTTAAATGTAAGCATATCTAAACATATATCATGGATTTTTTGCTGGTTCGTGGATTTCTGTGGACAATGGGTCTTTTAATTGCTTCCTCAGTTGGTTTGCCCAGTTGGTTTCATACAAGGGACGCTATTGGCGGATGGCTGAGAAGTTACTCAATCAGAGCATGTGTTATGTATTAAATAAAACTCCTCAATGATATATGATGTGCTTCACGCGCGGTGCTTTGCATACTTGAAAGCCCGAACAGCACGTAATGATTTTTGATTGTTTGCTTTTCTCTGTCTCTCTCACTCTTTCTGACATTCTCTGCTCCAGATGGAGGGGGTGTGAGCAGAGGGGCTGTTCGCACACTGGCCTAGAGGATACGAACGCTCTTCTAAAAAATGCTGACAGACTACCTTCACATTGCGCCGTTCCTTGCAGCTGCTTTGTCCGGCAGTGCTTCACATACTTAAAAGCCCAAACAGCACATATTGATTTTTAATTGTTTGCTTTTCTCTCTCCCTGTCTCTCTCTCTGACATTCTCTGCTCCTGATGTGCACTCCTTTGAAGAGGAAGATATGTTTGCATTCTTTTAATTGTGAGAGGGAACTGTATTATCTGTCTTGTCATGGAGCGCAGTTTAGACTTTTGACTAAAGGGTGTTATTTCATGTCTAGAGGGCTCTAATAATGTTAGAAAATATATTTAGAAGGTCGTAAACAGGTTTTCTATGCTCTAACTGCGAAAATATTCAATTTATAAATAAAGAATCCTACTTTGCGGAAATTCATTTATCGCGGTAGAGTCTGGAACGGATTAACCGCAATAAACGAGGGTTTACTGTAATTTCTGGTATTTTATAATGTCAGTCGTATAAGTCGAAATTGGAAAACTCACTCTATTGGTGCAAGAGATTATGATATGCTAACGCCCACCTGAGAGAGTAACCACAGAGCACACTGCCTTTTTTTCTATGTTGGTGCCTAAGTGATCAAAGCGACGTTTGAGCTGTTTTGTGTTTTTTGTATCTCACACCCTCATACACCTATATCGTAAGAGTATTCCTTATCTACGATGGAGCGTTCGATCAGAAGAAAATATGAAGCTAGTTTGAAATTAAATGTCGTTGAAGTAGTGAAAGAAATTGATAAGTGCGCTGCTGCAACAAAATTCGATGTGTCTGAGAAACTGATGCGAGATTGGAGGAGGAGGCAAGAAGATGTAAGTTGGGGTTTGATTTTATGATCGATTTTTCGGGTATTCAAGACCCGACTTATACATGAGTATATGCGGTACTGCATTCCTTGAAAGAGGTGTCTAGCCATGTATGTAGGTGAAGCATGGAAACGGCTAACAGGCCTTTTCAGGGAGCACGTTAGAGGTTTTAAGGTCAAAGCTCTCCACAAATCCCTTGATGATAGTCATATTAATCTCTCCATTTGTGTTCTTCCACAGGGTTTCAAAGACACATTTAAAAGCAAAACAGAAGAAGCTAATCTCATTTTCACCCTGAGAAGACATATTTCCCTAGGTCTTAATGACCTACTAACTTTTTAATCTTTCTCTTCATCTTCTCTGCTGCATCTAAAACAATTGTTAGGATCAAGAGTACATAAAATAGCAAATCAGGGTGTGAGTCCTCCAAATGTCCCACAAAATCAAGCCTCCTTAAAGATGCCTAACCCCAGGCAGTTTGACCCCAAAGTCTACTGGCAGACATTGGCCTGTCCAAGCCCCAAAAATAACAAACAGGCTTTCAAAGTTCAAACTACTTTAACTTTTTCAGGTCAGATGTCCACTTTTGTCACAATTCAGGAGTAGAGGACAGTAATCAGCTCTAAACTGTGACAAAACTCACCGTTACGTTTTACTTTGACTATCTTTGACAGAAGGAAAGTTAGCTAGCGACCTCGAATCCTTGCGTGTGAATGAGTAGTGAAGAGCAAACAACCTCTAAAATGGCATCGACATCTGGCTAGAGACCATTGCGAATGCACAAAGCACGATTCTCCATGGACAACGTTTTGTGTATTAATGCTGAATCAGACACTGACTTGTCGGACTCCCATTTTATTGCAAGTGACCTGGAGGTGGAGATCAAAAATGAAAATGAGGACTCCAGCTGATTGTGGCGTTGAACATGTTCGTGTAGATGCGCCTACACCAATGTTCGCCTGGGAGGGCCGCTACTTACGATGACAAGAGGTACAAACCAGATTGCACCACCGCTCACCTGCTGAGCAAAGAGAGCCAGGCAGGCTACCTACAGCACATTCCTGCTGGCCATCGAGCCGCCCTCATATGGCCACAGCTGCCAGAGACCCCAAACAGGCATACAGACAGCAGCTACAGCATGCAGAAACAGACATTTTATGTTGATTTTTGTGTGAAACCATTGCTGTGTGCTTTTCAGAAAACTGAGGTTTTTGGAAAAAATAATCATCCCTCAGATAGTTAAATGTCCCCAAAATGGATCAACAGCCTCGCAAGAGAAAGGGAAAACTGTCAAACCTTTGACATGATGAACACAGAGAATCTTTATTTAAAAAGTTTTTTTTGAATAAAATCAAAAAAGAGCAAAAATGGCAAATCAAGAAAAAGGGCAAAAGCTTTGCCAAAAAGGCAACTCACAACAAGCAGATCTTGATCTGAAATCCAGTGGCTGTGCAACTAAAGCAGAAGAAAAAAAATCAAAAATCAGCAAAAAGGTTCTAACAAAATGGTGCACTTGTTCAAATATCCCCGATTAACCACAATAAACCACTTGCTCTTGCCCTGTATATGGGCTGAGGGCGGTCCTTCAGCAGTGACATCAGGTTGGCCCCTCCTCTTAGGGTTCCGCCCACAAAACACAAGGAACGTAAGAGAATGCATCACATGTAGATACTAAATAATGAATAAATAGAGCAATATAAAAAAAAAATACATGATTACAATAAAAACATAAAATAGCACTTCAAAATAAACAAAGAAGACATAGAAAAATGAAAATAAACAAATGCCAGGCAACAATCGCTAGCTGTCACATAGCCAAACTCAGCATAATAAAGAATATTGTGAGTGTCAGACTGCTCAGCTTGACCCACACTCATCAATCAGTTAGCTTCCTCAACTACTGTGAAGCACAGAGAGCCATTTGTTTAAAAATAAATCAACCTCGGTGATCATATCCCTCCCTGTACGTCGTGACTGGTATGCCTCACGCAGCCTATTAATTTCAAACCAAAACAATAATGGACCATTTTTTTTTAATAACCTCACAGTAAATGAGGAATCGGGCGAGCTACACCTGCCATGTCGTCACTTTAGTGGATTAATGGGGGCCTCTCTTTTCTCCCTCCAGACATGACTCAAGGCAGGGGGGCCATGCTGTTCATCTGTAGAGTGTCACTGGTGGTCTGTGGTGGCTTTTGCAGCATTAGGCTCAAAAATGTCAAGAGTTTGCAGAAGTATTACCTGATATGGTAATGCTACAGCAACATTTACTGTTGTGTGGATGACATGCAGAGGAGAAATAGTCCCACCTCGGCTGAGCATTTGAAGACATATTATAAATTTTAATCTTTTCTTTTCTCAGAAGACAGGCTTTATAGATCCAAACACATTCACCTGTTTTGACTAATTGATGCATTTGTTGGAATTACTGCTGATTTGAGTCATAGTATATAAAGTGCCACATAAAATAGAGAGATTGGCATTGATGGGTTGCAATAAAAGGCAGCAGCACCATCTTTTTTAAAATCCTGTTTTCAGAATTGTGCAGAGCTGGAGCTCCTCACAGCAGCATCAGCAGCAAGGCAGGAACCTTCTATGATGGGATGCCAGTCTTTTCCATACCCAAACTGACCCAATTCAGATTCACCAAATGGTTTAACCAACATATCACAGTACCTAAAGAAAACTGACATGGGCATGCAGAGGATGTTTGTTCTCCACACAGAAAACAGTTTAGGAGGACACAGCCACAATACCTCTAAGAGATCCATCTCTCCATCCATTACTTACATTTTGGTTTTTCCAGTGTAGAATTACACAGAGCTATAACATATAAAGTTAGCACCAGGTGTTAGGGAGGAACCAGTCACGGAAAGTGTGTTAGTCCATCCCGGGACACAGACAAGCACATCCACAATTGTCCAGTTTAAGGTCACCAGCTCAAGTAAGCAGGGCATATTTGGAATAGACATAATAGTATGATCATGTGTATCGAGTCTGTCCAACATGCAAGTCTACATCTTGCCTGAAGAAGGGGCCTGAGTTGCCTCGAAAGCTTGCATATCGTAATCTTTTTAGTTGGCCAATAAAAGGTGTCATTTTGCTTGGCTTTTCTCTGTTATCTACCAGAAAGCATAAATCGGCTTATTTGATATATCCCATGCTCCTTGTTCCACCTGCTTGGTTATGCTCTCAGCTCCAGAAACCATTTGGAGAAAAACACAGAGAAAATCGTTAAGTTTTAGTGACATCATGAATGAGGAAACCTCAGAATCCAAAGGAACTCCACATGAATATGACATAAATATGCATATAAAACTGCCATTGTTTTTATTGAGTACTAGGCTGAATTCTTTATCCAAGGAGACATGTTATATCTGGGTGAAGTACAACTGGTGAGATTAAAAATGTAATGCCTTTGCTATTACACCAAATTTAAAGATCAGTTTGGGAATTGACTCCAGGAGCCTGGGGCACGTAAAGCAGCACTGCTAAACCCGGTGTTACCTACCACTAAGAAATCCATCTTTGTTTTCTGGACCTTCTGAAACGTGTTTGCAGTGGGACAGACAACTATCCCAGCAGCACTTGGCACAAGGCAAGAGCTCAGATTATAAACCTTAGAGCATTATAAAATGTTTACAAGGAGCGGAACACTCAAGCCAATAAATTGTGTCAATACTATCAAACAAATTTCATACACCAGGTTGAGCTCTGCTCCTAAACCCATTATTTGGTCATTTATGTCACGTGTCTTCAGTTCTTTTTGTATTGATAAACTTTCTCTGGTTAGCGTGAAATCTGCCTTTGAGAAGACTCCAACCACATCTCCTTGTTCTTGAACCTACACCACTCAGCCACAACATTAAAACCACCTGTCTAATATTGTGTACATCCCCATTGTCACGCCAAAACAGCTCTGACCCATCAAGACCTGGACTTCTGAAGGAGCCCTGTGATATCCGGCACCAAGACGTTAGCAGCAGATCCTTTACATCCTGTAGATTGTGAGGTGGGGCCTCTAAGGATTGGTCTTGTTTACCCTGAACATCCATTAGATGCTTGATCAGATAGAGATGAGGGGAATCTGGAGGCTAAGTCAACACCTTGAACTCTTTCTCATGTTCCTCAAACTATTTTTGAAAATTTCCTGCAATATGGCAGGGTGTATTATCCTGCTAAAAAAAAGACCACTGCCATCAGGGAATACTGTTGCCATGAAGGGATGTGCATGGTCTACAAAAATCTTTATGTAGGGGGCACATTCATCTGCATGGCAGAACTCAAGGTTTCCCAGCAGCACATTGCCAAGAGCATCACACTGCCTCCCCTGGCTTGCCTTCTTCCATTAGTGCACCCTGCAGCCACCTCTTCCATAGATTAATGCTGCACACACACACAATCTAAAAGAAAGCATGATTCGTCACACCAGACCACCTTCTTCCATTGCTCCATAGTCCAGTTCTAAAACTCATGTGCCCATTGGAGGCGCTTTTGACTGTGGACAGAGGTCAGTATGGGCACTCTGACCAGTCTGCAGCACTGTGTGTTCTGACGCCATTCTCTCATGGCCAGCATTAAATGTATCAGTAATTTCTGTCACGGTAGCTCATCTGTGGGGTAACACCAGATGAGATAGCCTTCCACAAACACATCAGTGAGCCTTGAGTGCCCATGTCCGTGTTGCCAGTTCACCAATTTTACTCCAGTGGATCACTTTTAGTAAGTACTAACCACTACATGCTGGGAACACTCCGCAAGACCTGCCATTTGGGAGATGCTCTGACCCAGTCGTCTGTCCATCACAATTTGGCCCTTGTGAAATTCGCTCAGATCCCTTTTTTCTTGCTTTCAATGCATCATCTTCAAGAATGGACTGCTCACTTGCTGCCTAATATATTCCACCCTTTGACAGGTGCCATTGTATCTTAGAATTGGAGTTCTTCACTTCACCCGTCAGAGGTTGCAATGTGGCTTATCAGTGCATTTTAAAGTAACAACTGGGATCCACTGCACTAATTCCTTTCATAATTGTAAACATTTCCATCATGTCCCCTTTTAATCTTCTTTTGCTTAAACTGAAAAGTTCCAACTCCTTTAATGTTTCCTTATAACTCATCCTCTGTAGTCCTGGAATCAGATCATTCACTCTTGTGTGGATTTTTTCCAACACTGCTTTGTCTTTTTGTAACCTGGAGGCCAAAACTGCGGACAGGACTCCAGATGAGGCCTCACCAGTGTGTTATAAATCTGCAGCAGAACCTCCTGTGACTTGTACTCCTCACATCATGGCGCTATATAACCTGACATTCTGTTAGCCTTCTGAACACTGGCCAAAGTCAAGGGAATGGGCCTGGCAAAAACAAGACCCTGAGCCACTCTTCTGTTTGATTGGTCCCAGTGTTCCCTGTTCCTCATAGCTTCGTACTTCCAGGTGAGCCCACCCCTACGACATAACCTCTCTGATTTTATCAGAATGGTTTGACTAACTTGGTTGATGATGTCAGACCACACGACTGGCAGTCACAGTGAAAACCGCTGGCACAATCAAGTCAGGGGACAGGGCCTTAAGGGGTTTCCATAGAGTTCTGACCTTTAAGACAGATGATAGTTCTGGGGTTGCATGGACCACCACATCAGTAGGTGGTGCTGTAGCCTCATCTCACTTACCAAAATAGAGGTGATTAGATCAAACAAACCCCCATTTTACATTAAGTATCTACAGTTTTGAAGATTTACTGCAGGAGAGCACCCTCTGTACGTTTTCCACACTTAGTTGAGTCACTGAAGATAAACAGACATAGCACACCCTGGCTAATGCAGATATTTGGTTTTTGGTTGAATTGCTCTTTCAGTGAAGTTGCTTGTTTTTTTAAGATGTACATTGAATTTAGAAAGTATTCAGACCCTTTCACTTTCTACATACTTTATTGTGTTGTAGATTGAATTTTGAATGGATTCATTTTCATTTTGCGCCAGTTGGTCCAGACTCAACAACCCATAATTACAAAGTGATATAATGTGTTCAGAAAGGTTTACAAATTTGTTTAAAATCAAAAACTGAACTCTCTCATTCTTTGAAGTATGCAGACCCTTGCTATTGTAGTCAAGTGCACACTATTGGTTTTAATTCTCCTTCAGATGCATCTAGAACTTGACTGGAGTCTACCGGTGGTACGCTGGATTCATTGGACATTGTTTTGAAAGGTATACATGTGTGCCTGTGCATAGAAGGTCCCACAATTCACACTGAATGTCAGGACAAACACAACGATCGCCACAATCAAATTGTCTTAAGACATACTGTAGATCAGGACAAAGGGATCAAACCATTTCTAAAGTTTTGAGTGAGCACGGTGGCCTCAAGAATTGGGAAATAGAAGAAGGTTGGACCTACCAGGTTTCCTAATCTTGGCCATTTAGATAAACTGAGTAACCGGGCAAGAAGGGCCTTGGGTAGGTAATTGATCAAGAACACAATGGTCACTCTAACAGTGCCTCAGAAGTCCTCTGCTGAGATGGGAGAACCTAGTATCTATCTATCTATCTATCTATCTATTGGAAGGATGACCATCTCAGCAGCACTCCATCAGTCAGGCATTTATGGTGGAGTGGCCAGTCTTCAGTAAAAATCATATGAAGGCCTTCAAAGGACTCTGATAGCATGAGGAAAAAGATTCTGTGTGTCTGATGAGACAAAAACTGAACTCTTTGGGGAGAATTCCATGCAATGTGTATGGCGATGACCAGGTACTGCTCAACACCTACTTTACCTAACACCATCCCTACTGTGAAGCATCATGTTTATTGGGGCCAGGAGACTGGGAAGGAGGAATGGTGCCAAATATTAGAGAGATCCTTGAAGAAAACCCGCTCCTGAATGCACACCACCTCAGCGTGGGGCACCAGTGATCCTTTCAGCATGACAATGACTCAAAGCATATGGCCAGGACAGTGGCTGGAGTGTCCTTGAGTGGCCCGGACCATAACCCAGACTTAAACCCCATAGAGCATCTGTAGGGAGACCTGAAGATGGCTTCCCATCCAATCTAACGAAGCATGAGATGATCTCCCAGGAAGAATGGAATAAACTGCTCAAATCGAAGGGTGCAAAGCTTGTTGAAACTTATACAAGAAGAGTTAGAGTTGGAATTGCTGCCAAAGAAGGTTCCACAAAGTACAGTCGACCCTTGATATATGACCAGCCTGACATGCAAACTTGATTTACGACCAAACTTTTTGTTTTGATTTACGACCAACATCTTGCGTTACGACCCGAATGCGGTCACGTGTATCCGCTTGTGCGATTGTAAACAAACAGCCGACAGCGTTCGTAAGCGTCAGTCGGAGCCCAGATACATGTGTTTGTGGACGTAATTTCGGTCAGTGCAGTGATTTATCTATATATATATAATTCACTACGACCATGGCAAGCAAGACGCATAATTGCTAAGAAAGGAAGAGAAGGTAATGAAGGTAAAGAAAGCGATTGTTAAGGGATGTTAGCTAGCGGGCTGGCGCGGCACATGATGATGTCATCAGGCAGAGTCAGCACCGGCTTGCTTTGGAGTGTATTATTACAGCAGTTCACAACACGGCCAGCTTTGAACTGAGTGCTCGACTACTGTCATTATTAACTTGAGAAGCAGCGATCACAATCGAAACTAAGAAGGAAATTGTGCGGAAATATGAGAGTGGTGTTCATGTGACCGATCTCACTAATATGTACAGCATGTCGAAATCCACCATCTCGACAATTTCACAAAGAAAAGATTTGCATAAGGAGGCTAATTCTAATAAATAACCACCTTCCATTTCTTTTTCCTCCTCCTCCTCCCTTCCTGCAGCCCAAAGATGTCAAATTAAATGGTGAGTACAGTGTGAAATTGTTGTTTCTGGTAGGATAGGCACTTTTTATAACTTTTTGGTTAGTACATTAGAAAAATTATTGGTGTTTTGGTAAATTATGGACATTATACAACCCTTTTTTATTATGAAAAGGTTAAGTAAGTGTTGCTGTGAGAGGTTCGGAGCGCATTATGGGTATTTCCATTATTTCTTATGGGAAAAATAGTCTTGACTTACAACCAACTTGAGTTACAACCAGCCCTCGCGAACAAATTGAGTTTGTAAGTCAAGGGTCCACTGTACTGAATTAGATAGATAGATAGATAGATAGATAGATAGATAGATAGATAGATAGATAGATAGATAGATAGATACTTTATTAATCCCAAGGGGAAATTCACATAATCCAGCAGCAGTATACTGATACAAAGAAACAATATTAAATTAAATAGTAATAAAAATGAAAAAAATTAAAATAAAATTAATGTTCGCATTTACTCCCCCGGGTGGAATTGAAGAGTCGCATAGTGTGGGGGAGGAACGATCTCCTCAGTCTGTCAGTGGAGCAGGACGGTGACAAAAGTCTGTCAGTGAAGCTACTCCTCTGCCTGGAGATGATCCTGTTCAGTGGATGCAGTGGATTCTTCATGATTGACAGGAGTTTGCTTAGTGCCCATCGCTCTGCCACAGATGTTAAACTGTCCAACTTTAATCCTACAATGGAGCCTGCCTTCTTAACAAGTTTGTCCAGGCGTGAGGCGTCTTTCATCTTTATGCTGCCACCCCAGCACACCACCGCGTAGAAGAGGGCACTCGCCACAACCGTCTGGTAGAACATCTGCAGCATCTTACTGCAGATGTTGAAGGACGCCAGCCTTCTCAGAAAGTATAGTCTGCTCTGACCTTTCTTACACAGAGCATCAGTATTGGCAGTCCAGTCCAATTTGTCATCCAGCTGCACTCCCAGATATTTATAGGTCTGTACCCTCTGCACACAGTCACCTCTGATGCTCCTTGGTCTTGCTGGTGTTAAGGTGTAAGTGGTTTGAGTCGCACCATTTAACAAAGTCTTTGATTAACTTTCTGTACTCCTCCTCCTGCCCACACCTGATGCAGCCCACAATAGCAGTGTCATCAGCGAACTTTTGCATGTGGCAAGGGTCTGAATATTTAAATGAATGAGAGATTTCAGTTTTTGATTTTTAATACATTTGCAATGCTTTCTGAAAACACATTTTCACGATGTCATTATGGGTTGCTGAGTGTAGAGTGATGGGCAAAGAAGGCAAATGTATCCATTTATAGTGAAATCTACAACGGAGGAGCCTGACCACCTTCTGAATCCACTGTACATCCTATAAAGCTCCATTTGACATTTAGTGTCCACAGTTTTGAGGATTAATTACAGGCCCAGGTAGATACCTACCCTCAGTATTTTCCATGCTTTGTTGAGTAGCTGAAGGTGAGCAGACCCAGCACATCCACATCAGATATCTATTTTTTTTTTTGGCTAAAGTTGCTGGTTTTTTATGATTCGTAAACAGAGAAGGTTGGATCATAAGGGGTTGCACTTTCTTACTTGCTAATTTACAAATTAGATTTTGGGCTTACCCAGCATAAAGGAACAAGGAAAAATAAAAAAGAAACCTTTGAGCCACCCAACACCAGGGGCAAGTGAAGTGATAGGTGGGTGGTGCGGGTGGCTCTTTGTGCTGCACTGTTTTGATTAAACACGCTTTTGTTGGAATGGCCTCCACATCTTGTGTCCACAATCATTAGCTGTTGACTTTTCATATCAGAATGAAAAGTGTGTCAAGACCGACTTTCAAGCCCTTATCAGTTATTTAAAGACTCTCCCCTGACGTTGAATTGCACAAGTCAACATGATGCCAGCTTTGATCTGCTGCCGGGTTATTTAGGGTTTGAAGGCCTCCGTCAGAACCGATGTGCTTCATAGTCGTGGGATTCATTTGGGGGGTCATGTCCCCAATGCACATTCTTCCATTTTGCTTCGCTGCCATGTGCCACACAAAGAACACACTTGTGCCACCCAGATGGCTCCACACTTGGGCAGAATCAAAGGGCTTCAGTGATGTTCCTCCCCCAGTGACAGTGAATTCTCATTCCCAGTCGTGTTGAACAAACTGTTTGTCTGCGCCGCTCACTTTGCTCTCTCCTCTCCATAGGCAGATGCTATCATTGAAGTTTCCACACTGTGAGGCACAGCGGGGGTCAGCATTATCCAGCCGCGTGCCACTGGCGTTGCATTTACCGAGTCGGATGTGCGGCATTCACACGGATAAAAAGAAAGCACTCAAGCTAGGGGTCATTATCATGCCTTGCCTCCAGTGTTACCTTTATTGTGGATGCCGCAGATGTGTGCTTTATCCATTTTTTTTCTTATTTATTAAGCATCAGAATCCTCCCATTTTGGCACTTGACTTTTCAAACTGCTTTCTTGGCTTCCATAATCGCAGCCTGCAGCGATTTATCCAAACTGCTAACACATTACGCCGGGTCACCTGTCAGCAGTTTCTTCAGTCTCGGGGAGGCGAGTGAAAGCCAGGGGGTCTGCTTGTGTCACAGTTGCCCCACCGATGCCACTAACAGGTGGATGGCAAAAAAACAGCATCAGCTACCTGCAGGAGAAGAGAACACCTGTGGGGGAGCCTCTATGGCCTCTACGTGCCTCTCCGGTCCTGCTGCTGGCACTTTTATCAAAAGCAACCTGGGGATCAAGGCTGTGAACACAGACGGGTGAATTGAGAAGCACGCAGTAAGTGGGGACTGAACTCATGGAACCCATGATGTTTTGCTTGATAGTTCAGTACTGTAGCCACAAGGACACGCTAGACACTGAACTGTCCGTTTATTTAGTTTCACCTCCCTGGTAGCGTGCTGCACCTTCTTCGGATTACAGAAGGGTATCGATTTATCTGAGCTTGAATTCTACAAATGCTGGAAGGCTTGTTCAAGAATGTTGAGCCATGATGAAGTTACTGGGCTCTGCGGTTTCTGCATATTGAATTGCTAGTAAAAGGCCTGACTCAATGGGGTCAATGTCTAGGGCAGGGGTCTCCAACTCCAATCCTGGAGAGCTACTCTGGCTGCAGGTTTTGATTCTAAACTCTTGTCTTAATTAGTGACCAGCTTTTGCTGCTAATTAACTCTTTGCCTTAATTTTAATTGATGCACAACTTAAGACTCAGGCCCCTTAATGAGCAACTTAACAATATTAAGACACAAAATGAACCAACACATAATCAACAACCTGCATCCATCACACAATAACTGAAAATAAAGAAAGGTGAAGGCCTCAGCAGAGCTGGCCCTAGACAATTTCGGCCCGAAGCAAACTGATACCAAGTCCCCGACCCCTTCAGCTAGGGGGTCCGGGGCAGAGACCCAGCCGCCAAGCGATTTCCTTCATTCTGAGCTACAGAAATGCATTTTCCCAGCTTCCCACTTTTTGACGATTTCCGTTAGACACTGACAACCATAACCGTAACACACTGACAGGAGCCAAATTCGCAGGCTGTCAGTGCAGACTGTCATACAAGGCCACTGAGTGAAGGGTATGAGTGATGGAGGTCGGAGTGGGCCCGCATAAATGTCTTTAGTGACGATACATTAACAGATAAAGCTACATTTTAGCCAGCTTTTGCTGTTTCCACCAGGCAGCACGTGGAGGTAAATAGCTAGGCCAAGCACTTTTTTTTTTGCTTTTTATATTTTTTATATATTTTTTTTATTTTATGAAGATGAGATCCACATTATTTTGTTTTTACATTTTTATTCAAGTTTAAAGCTTGTTTTCATACTTTCGAGATATTCAGATTTCCATATAAAATAACTTAGCAGATATTGAAATCTATTTCACACAAAAGACACTTTTCGAACCTTGGCACTGGCAAACTCATGAATAAGTTCAGAATAATCAAGAGATTCGACTATCTCTTGCTCAACTGAAATCAATGCCAGACCATTCAGACGTTCGTGGCTCATGGAGCTTCGCAAGTAATTTTTGATAAGCTTGAGTTTTGAAAAACTCCTCTCCGCCGAAGATACCGTTATAGGCACAGTCAATGCTATTCTGAGAGCCACAGCAACATTAGGCATGGCAGTTGCGAACTCCTTCTCATACAGATATTCCAGTGCTTGCATGGCCGTTGAGTTGCTAGGAACTAAATTGGCAAACATGCAAATTTCACTTGGGCGCAGTGGGCCCCCTACAGCTGTGGGCCCGAAGCGGTCGCTTCGTTCGCTTCGCCCTAAGGCTGGCTCTGGCCTCAGTAATGCTGATCTGCTCAGGTCCACAAAACATTTTGACAGCCGCTCTTAAAAGAGAAAATCACCAGTTTTGGAAATGTCTGCCATGGCAGAATGAGTGCCACAGAATTAAATAACGGGTTTAATTAGCAATGACAATTGGCTACAAATTAAGAAACTGAATGAAGTGAAGTTGGATGGAGTTTGAGGCCCCAGTTTAGTTGGTCATCTTGTAGCGGTCAACTGCTGCTAATATTCACACCGTCAATGTGACGGTGATTTATTTATTTTAGTGGAGGATTACCAGGGACAACCCCAGCCTTGGAATGACACACAGACCCACACACAACTACAGAGACCAAATAAAGCACGCTGGGAACATTAAACAATAAAGAATATAATGAAATTAAATTAAATAAGTGCAAACAATAATACCACCCCTGATACTTTCGGCAATATTACATTTAACACATAAGCACAGACACCACACAGCAAAGTCCATGTAAAAACCAAACCGGATGAAATGGGAAGTGACGAGATCTGTATGTTGGAAGGGAAGGGAAAACACAGTCCTACCAGTAGTTGCTGAAACGATAAAGACGGATGGATGGTTCAGGAGCGCTCCTTTTCTTGCAGGAAAGCCAATGAATCCAAACACAGTCCTCAGTATACAGACGATCCAGACCCCAACAAACGAATACAATCCAGGACACAATGATGAATTATGGCAGAATTAACAGCAGGCAGTCCGACAGATAAATGCAACGTACAACAACAAAAACAACTTTTTTTTCTTTTGGCCATCTGCCCTCCTTTTAACCTATTTTGACCCCCAACAGCCCCTGCAGGGACTGCTGGGAGATGCAGTTTTAATTCATAGTAGCCCTGCTACAATCTGTTGGCTCACTTCACGTCACATTTATATTTAGGTGTCGTTTAAGGAAAAAAGAATCAATTCAGCAGTCAGAGTCTCAAGAAAAGTCATGAATGAAAACTTGCAGCCACAGTAGCTCTCCCGGACTGGAGCTGGAGACCCCTGGTCCAGGGACTGTGCAAGTTTTAGTGATCCAAAGTATGGAAGGGTCAGAAAAAGGAAGAATTTTGAGATGCCAACCCAGCCTTCCTCGTTTTCTTTTAATCCTTTAAATTAAAAAAAATGGTGTAAAGAACAAAAACAAAACAGTTGCCACATGAGCTGAGTGGCTGTCGTTAATCCGGCTCTGCAGTCAGGTCAATCAATATGGAGCTCCTTCGCTCAGGTCATCTCCCTATCAAGTGACACATCCACGCAAGGTGGTTGCCCTTTTAAAACCCCAGGGACCAGAAGGGGTGGAGTCAGTTGCCCTCAGAAGTGGGTAGGAAGAAAATGATAAGACACTAAGCGGCAGTGCCCCCTCTCAGCCTGGGGTGGTATTGCATACCTGGGAAGAGCTTGGATGGTAATCCTCAATTGCGCATGGGTGACAAAGGCCACTGAAGTAATGAAAACTTGCTGTCATGTTTCCAGAACAACTTAGTGTTGATATCTGCCTTGAGAAATGGTGCATTATCATGCTGAAAGAGACAAGTGTCCATCCTGTTGTGGATAAACTGTAGCTGTGCAGGGATGAAGTTGGTTAGCAGAGATACCCTGATGTTCAGATGTTCCTTTGTGTACTGGGGATGCATCCCCCACACCATCACAGAGCCACCACTGGTCTGCGCTGTCAACAATCAAACAGTATGACTGCAAGTACTCATGATGCTTGCACCAAATTCTGGTCCTTCAGCCAGCAGAATGCAAAAGGAATCTGGATTCTTCCAACCAAGTAACTTTTTTCCACTCCTCAATGGTCCAGGTTTGATGCCTCTGTGCCCACTGGAGACATGCTTTGTGTGTTTTTTTTTTTAATAACAACATCAGCATCCAACATGGTTGTTTACTATTGCAACCCAATTGAGACAAAGTATGGTGTGTTCTGAAGTGAAATTCTGCATACTGAAGGAAATTAGTCTAGTGAATTGAGAGTTCATCAAGAACACGGGGACACAGCGGGGAACTTGTTATGGGTAAATTTCACACAAACATTAGGAAGTTTTTGTTCACACAGAGAACCATAGACACGTGGAATAAGTGACCAAGTAGTGTGGTAGACAGGAGGACTTTAGGGACTTTCAAAACTCGACCTGATGTTATTTTGGAAGAATTATGTAGAGAGGTTGGTTGGGAGCATCTGCTAATAATGCATTGCTGTACACACCACACGACGAACCACCTGGATTGGGACCCGAGTTCTCGTCCAGATTGCTCTAACGCTAATGTGGAATTCAGATTCATGATCTGCCTCATTTTAGTCAACTAGATTATTGTAATGCAAATCTAACTGGTCTACCAAAGAAAGACATCAATCAGTTGCAGTGAGTTCAGAAAAAGAAAACCTGAGCACATCACACCAGTCTTAGCATCATTACACTGGTTACCTGTGTCCTTTAGAATTGAATTTAAAATACTACTAATGGTATATACATTTTTAAATAATCATACTCCTTCCTATATTTTGGAGTGCCTGTCTACCTTACATTCAAAGTGGTAACCCTAGATGTTCTAATAGCACCCTACTTATAATTCCAAGAGGCAAACTTTAAAGAAGTGTTGAGGCGGCCTTTTGCTGTTAGGCACCAAAAATCTGGAACAGTTTGCCAATAGAGACATGCCGGCTTAATAACGTGGAGCATTTTAAGGAACTTCTAAAATCCCACTCCTTCAACTTTGCTTTTTCGTAGCTTCAATTTAGTACCACTCTTGATACCCTAGATGTGCATAGAATTATCATTCTCTTCAGTGAATCTGCAAACATTATTAACCAGTAACGGCGGACTGCATGATAACGTGCAGCGAATACACTTGACTTACAGTTTTCCTCCTAAGAAACTGTCAATCATGAATAATCCACTGCATCCACTGAACAGTGTCATCTCCAGGCAGAGGAGTAGCTTCAGTGACAGACTTTTGTCACCGTCCTGCTCCACTGACAGACTGAGGAGATCGTTCTTCCCCCACACTATGCGACTCTTCAATTCCACCCGGGGGAGTAAATGCTAACATCATTTTTTTTTTTACTATTTAATTTAATATTGTTTCTTTGTATCAGTATACTGCTGCTGGATTATGTGATTTTCCCCTTGGGATTAATAAAGTATCTATCTATCTATCTATCTATCTATCTATCTATCTATCTATCTATCTATCTATCTATCTCTGTACGTTTATCATTCATTTGCTCAGAGGTTGATGTACTTGCTACTTCCTGAGCAGCTCTTGTTTTCTCCACCCTAGCGGCCCACTTCTTCTCTTCTTCCATCGGTATCTTTTCGCGTTAAAACTGATTAAGACAGTTTTTGGGTTGAAATTACTTAGTAAGTTTTTCTTAATTTTTCACTTAAGCAGGCATTTAAATCTTCAATCTGCCTTAAGAATGATTTAAGATATCAAGAGGTAGGGGAAGTGACCGTGAAGGTGGTAGGGAATGAGAACGGCGCCCATACGCATGGGTCATATGGCCGCCCTGCTGACCACTGCAGACAGTTGAATAAAATAAAATAAAAATTAAAAGTGGAATAACCTTGGAGGTCAATCATCACCCCGAAAGCGGGCAGTAGACGTCACATAGCATATGTTATCACACACGTGCGCATGGGAGGCAGCTAAAGGGCTTGAGTAAGGGCAGTTCTGAGGCATACCAGGATGTGGCAGAGTGTACTGACTCTTTTTCTCCCTTGTCTGCAGACTATTCGCGGGAGATTCCACCTGGCTCTCTTGACGTCACTTCCAGGACCGAGCCTATCGAAGCAGACCCTGTGATGTCACATCCGGGCTCAAACTAATGGCTGAAGACCTCAATGAGCCCAACCCCTATGATCTCACCTCCTGTCTTCCCCTTTAAAAGCCTGAACCTTTTCCCTATTCCTTCAGTTCTGTTCTGGACTCAGTTTTGTGCACATCAGTGCTGTATTCATTTGTTCGACTTTACAGCCAGGAAACCAATTATATGTGTGGCTGCCCCAAACCTTTCCATGACTCTGTGTTGAGTTTCTGACAACGTGTACCAAATTTCAGGTCAATAGGTCAAGTGGTTTGCGAGCTGAAGGTGTACAGGATAATACCAGCTCTTGCCATTTAGAGACGTTTTCAGATGATTCCTCCAGTAAAGGCTGCATTGATAATGGAGATAAGTCGGAGTAAAAGTATCTAGTGGAGGACTTGTCTCCATTTTCAAGGCAGTCGATGATGGAGGCTGCATTAATAATTTAGACAGGTCGGAGTAGAGGATGCTGGTGGAGGACTCATCTTCATTATCAATGCAGTCGATAATGGAGGCCACATTGATAATATAGGCAAGTCACAGTAGAGGAGGCTGATAGATTTCTCTTCTGCATTATAAATGCAGTCAATGATGGAGGTTGCATTGATAATGGAGACGAGTTGGAATACAGGAAGGTTGTGGAGGACTTTGTCTTGTTGTGCAGGGAGAACCACCTGCATCCCAACATCAGCAAGACAAAAGAGCTGCTGGTAGACTTTTGGCATGTCAAGGAGACCATGAGACCATAAGAATGGACATGGTGCAAAGCTACAAGTTCTCGAGGCTCCATATGAACAGCAAACGGGACTAGAGATGACAACACAGTGATGCTGTATAAGAAGTCTAAGGAGACTCCGGTCTTGTGAAGTGTGCAACAAGCTGCTGGAAATGTTCTACCAGTCCACAGTAGCCACTGTGTTGTTCTGTGCTGTGAGAAGCAACTTGAGTTCAGTCGATGCAGTCGATCTGGAAAGCCAACTCCTCCACAGGACTGGACACTCAGGAAACTATTGTGAAAAAGAGGGTGGTGGCAAAATGGCATGCCATCATGAAAATTCTGCCCATCCCATGCAAGGTTTGCTGTCTTTGAGTACTTTTAACCACATTCTTATTCTCCCACGGTGTGATAAGAAGCACTTCTGGGGATCATTTCTGCTTGCTGCCATTAGGCCTTTCAATGCTTCCTTCCTGATTTCATGTCCTTCATTTCAGCCAGAAGACATTGAAAGATACTACAGACTGAATCTATTGCAGTTATTTTAGCATAATATTTATTATATGTTTTTATTGTCTTATACTTTGAACTGGTATCTGTGTATTCTATTTCTGCTGGGGTATGCATTTAAATTTCTCCTTGGTGATAAATATAGTATATCTAATCAAATCTAATATCTGTAATTAATTCAGATCAGTTTACAGAGATCTGTTTTCACTTTGAAATTACAGAGTCTTTTCCTGTTTATCAGAGTCAAAACATTTAAATTAAACCCACTGGGATTTAATGTTATAGAAGAACCAAATGTGACAATGTCCAAGAAGGTGGTTACATTTTATAACTACTGTATGTAAGACATGTTTGGGTGCAATAAAGTCTGTTGTGCCTAACTGGCTGGTGTGCGGAAACATGTCATGTTCCTTGTCTCTGACTGAGTCAACAGAGAACACTTTGGATGGGCTTCACTTTACAATGTGTACCTCTACTAATCTCTGTAAGCGCAAACATTGCAGACCTTTCCACTTGGCTGCAACAGAATAAAAGTCACTGGACAACACCATTCAATAAAAAATGTGCTTTATGCCAACAGACAGAAGTGCAGGCGGCGGAAACGTCACATTTTACAAACATTGTACTGCTAAGTGAGGCTCAGTGCATTTTAATTCCCAGGGGTAGACTTCACTTGTCTGTGTCTTTACAAAACAAAATGGAGAGGAGATGAATTTCTTCAAGAAACTGACCAAACAACATAGGATGCCATCTATAGGGGACAAAGTGGCAAATGTCCCCTTAATCCTAAATGTCAAAGAATAGTGGTAGATGGTAAAAATGACTTTAAAAGTCAATAACAGCTGTGTTTGATCCATACGCACCTACTGTTTGTGTTTTAGCCAGGTTTCCCCCTCGGCTAGTGTTCAAATACTGATTTATGTTTTTTTTTTGGTTCATATTTTATGTTAACACTGTTTATTATTTAGTTTCTATATGTCAATGTGTGCTCTGTTATGTTCATTGTGTTTCATGGGTGGCCCATTAACGCAGGCGATCACCCTCAGAACTACTGTATAAATGATTAGGAAAGCCCACAGTCCCTTGCGGTTCATTGAATATGCTTGCGGTGTGGTGAGTTTCTCTTATTTTTATTATTCTTGTGCTTTTGTAGTGACTGGATTTTTTACCCCCTTTGTTCTGTTTTGTCAACCATGTTTTGTACAGTGTATTGAGATTTTGTTTGCTTCTGGGATTTGGGATAAAAGGCATTACCTTCAATGTCTTTTGTGCTCTTCAGAGCTTTATTTTAGTTTAAAATAATAAAATAATTTTATTTATAAAGATTCTTTGTTACCCTGTTGTGTGACTAGGCAGATTTTGATGGTTTTCTTGTGAGCATTTTGAGCAATAATTGAGACTTCCATGTTTTGAAACTCTCAAGTTCATAACAGTTACAGGCTATTAAGGCCACTTTCAGTTACAAGTGATTCAGTTCCAGTTTATTTTTTATTTTTTTCTCATATGCTATTTTTTTCATTGACTGTTCAAATTAATTCTGCAAGTGATCCTGCAAAAGTATAATTTTTTGTTTGTTTTGATTTTATTAAAATCACACATCATCCATCCATCCATCCAGTATCCAAACTGCTATATCCTAACTACAGGGTCACGGGGGTCTGCTGGAGCCAATCCCTGGTAGCTGCTGAAAGGATGAAGATGAATGGATGGTTCAAGAGCACTACTTCTCTTGCGGGAAAGCTAATGAATCCAAAACACAGTCTTCAGTACACAGGTAGACAGATGAACCAGACCCCAACAAATGAATACAATCCAGGAACACAATGATGAAATATGGCTGAATTAACGGCAGGCAGTCCAAAGGTAAATGCAACACACAATGTACAACAACAAAAACACCTTTTTATTTTCACCTTCCTGACACCTGCCCTCCTTTTAAACCCTTCTGGCCACCTTTGACCCCAATAGCCCATGCAAGGACTGCTGGGAGATGCAGTTCTAGCCACTAGTAGCATTACTACATGTTGATTTCAAATTGTTTACAGTGCAGGGTGTCTGAGAATTCATCAGCTCAAGATGGCAACCATTACTGCCACATCTGCACTTAGAAATGTGTGGACACGAATGAAGAGCCAGGACTGGTGGGAACAAGGGTTCAATACAAAATAGCAGTTGAGATGAGATCAATCCTTATCTTTAAACATTTACCCATGATTACTGTTTACTGCATTCTCACTAAAGCAATCTATGCATGACATCGGAGAGTTTTTCTGGCGACAGAACTTCTATAGAGAGCTTTTTCTGTTTGTGAAGAACGTAATCAATCAAATCATAGGTGGTAAAAAACAGAGGGTGATATTTGTGGGATTTTAATGCAAGTCTACTTCTACTTTGAGTTAAAACAGCCTTTAGCAGAGCATTCAAAACCTGCAGTTGCAATCCTATGTCGTGTTGATTGTTTCGTTGTATTTTGCCTTATCTGTGTCTTGTATGCTATGCCACTTTGAGCATAATTAATATTATTATTGTTATTGTTAATGCCAGATTATTATCTAATGTATATTGTAGCCTGTACTCTTTGTCCCCCTTAATGTTTATGACGAGTCAGCATCCATGCAGCAAGTTGTGTATTTAGCAACAGACACAGGAACTCCTTCTGAAAGTTCAAAACTGCTGGAGGTTTCTCTCCACGGAAATGTCTTTGCTGTCAAGACTTTTCTCTCTATTGGCTGCCCGTCACTGCAGTGGTGCCATCATGTCCACACTTGCAGCAAAGGTGCACCAAGTATGACCGTTTTCATCCATGCACACTGTGTCCTACTTTGTCCAGTCAAAGCTGCCTTCATCGGAGTTTCATACCTCAGGCTGCCAATACAACTGTTTACTCCTGAGAAGCTGAACATCTTCAGGGAACCTAGTTTCTCCACTCATTTGGTATTCTCTCCTGTTCATAGATCTTCTGCATTTAACCATTGATTTATCTTTTAAGTCATTTATTATTCAAAATGACTTCTTTCAATTCCATTCAGAGGAGAGCAATCAAGTGCATCTCAGGACTTAAGGACATGTTCTACTATGACAGACTCAGAGAATTAAAACTGTTTAGTCTCCAGCAGAGGAGACTACAATCCTGGTCTTCAAAATCCTCAAAGGGATTGATAATGTGGATCCATAAGAACTCTTTCAACTTAACTGTGAATCACATACTGGAGGACATCAGAGGAAATTAAGGGGAAATGCATTTAGAACTGAAGCCAGGACGAATATCTTCTTGGAAAGAATCGTGGGACTCTGGACAAACTACCGAGACATGCAGTTGAAGCAGAAACCTTGCGAACCTTTAGAAGGAATCTGGATGAGATATTGGGACAGCTTAGCCATTACATAAACAAATGGGCTTGATGGACTGATTGGTCGCCTCTCGTTTTTCAAATGTCTTAAGATCTGGGTTCAAGGTACAAATGTCTTGGCAGCCTGTCCCTTAGCATCAATGGGATTTGGAAGGTAGTCCTGAATGGGAGTTACAGGGCACTTTCGCAACCACGTGAGAGAAAATTGGTAAACCCTATGAGATACAAGAGAGCATGAAAAAGGCACATAAAAATTGCATGCCAGCCTAAGACTAAGCTGGGGCAGAAGCATAGTGAAATTGCAGCATCCCCTATTCTGCCACTCTGGTGCTGCGTAATATTCGTTTACAGTATATTTTATTTAACTGAACAATACATAAAGTCTGTTTTATAGCAACACATTTCCCTATAACCCCTTGCAGCTTCCTACTCTTCAGTGTTACAGCAAGTTTCATTAACAGGGCAGTATGAACACCAGCACTAACAGCGAACATTGTGTGGCTCCCTGCACAGAGCACTGCACATCTCAACAATGGTACCATTGTCACCTACGGCAGAAAAGGAAGCCTTGACCTTTATCAGCAAGGCTATTAATTCAGACATAATAAGAAATTATATTCATTTTCTCTCATCTTCTGATTCTAATGCACAATTCAAAAACACATCAGCACTTAGATTTCTCTTGTATGATGTTCTTCTTCCTTTATTTTTTTTTTCAGCAAAAACATGGTAACCACATAATGTGTGCATCCATGCAAATCACCTTGGGGGGAAGTAATTTATGCAGCTGCCATCCATCCATTTTTTTCAACTTGCTTTATCCATTGCAGGGTCATGTAAATCAAGAGACAGTCCATCAGTGAGCATGGCCACTCATTCTTTGTCATGCTGGACCTAGTCATAGTGGATTCATTTTCTGCCCACTTTACTGTGTTGTAGATTTCATTAAAAATGGGTAAATTTGTCATTTTTGCTCATCAATCTCCTCTCCATAACCCATAATGATAAAGATTAATATGTTCAGAAAGGCTTGTAAATGTAATAAAAATCAAAAACTGAAATCTTTCAGGTATTCCTGTAAGTATTCAGACTGTTTGCTGTGGCACTCCAGATTGTGGTCATCCTGTTTGCTTAAATCTTCCTGGGGATGTGGCTAGAATATGAGGGGAGTTTTCCTGTAGCACATTGAAATGATTGGACATCATTTACAAAGGCAAACCACCTGTGTATTGAAGATCCCACAATTCACATTGCATGTCTGGCCAAAAAACTAAGCCATGAACGTTCAAGGGACTCTCTGTAGGCTGGTAAAATTGTGGTGAGATATAGATCAGGAAAAAAGAGATCAAACCATTGTAAACCTCTGAGTGCTCCCAGTGCTCAAAAACTGTGAAATGGAAGAAGTTTGAAACCACCATCTGGCCAAACTGATTAACCAGTGTCACAAGAATAACAAGAAGTCATCAAAAAGGTTTGGGACAGCCACCTGTATATTGTGCCCTGGCTGCAGAAATGGTTGTTTAGATGAGTTGTATTCAGGTTTGAGTCCAGAACAGAACTAATATTTAAGAAGGAGAAAGTGGTGGCTTTAAAGGCTGGGACAGGAAATGATGTCACCTGGACTGGAACAGGAAGTGACGTCTTCAGGACCGGAAGTGACATCGTCAATAGCACCGGCAGCGACATATTCAGGACCAGAAGTGACTTCATCAGTAACACCAGTACCAGAAGTGATGTCATCAATGGTGCTGGTACCAGAAGTGACGTCATCTATGGTGACAGAACCAAACGGGATTTCCCATGGATGGTCTGCAAAGGATTGAGAGAGAAAGTCAGTGCAGCTCTCCACCCACTGGTCTGGCGTGGTACTACTATTATTCAGGCCCTTTAGCTGCCTCCCAATCACACGTGACACCAGGTACGAAGGGCCTTGGTCAAGGAGGTGACCAGAAATCCAACAGTCACTCCAACCAAGCTTCAGAGGTCTTCTGCTGAGATAGGAGACCTGTTGGAACGACTTCCATCTCAGCAGCGCTATATCAGTAAAGTATTTATGGAAGATAAGTCACTTTTCACTAAAAGGCATATGATAGTGTTTAAAGGACTTGGAAATCATGAGGAAAAAGATTACAGTATGTGGTCTGATAAGTTAAAAATTGAACTCTTTGGCCAGAACTCCATGATCTGTGTCTGTGGAAGACCAAACACTGCTCAACATCCACCTAATACCATCCTTACAATGAACCATGGTGGTGCCAGTATCATACTACTGGGGTTTTTCTCTGTGGCAGAATGCAGCCAGAGTAGATGGAAGCAGCACATGACTTTAAAGTCACTTTAAATTATCTATGGTGTGATGAAACCAAAACATTAAAGCCTTTGGGCAAAATGGGTGTGGCGGAAGTGCTGCATGCTGATTCAGCTCCTCTTCTGATAGCACTTTCTGTTGTGGCAGAAGTTCTGTCGACTACCGTTCTGGTGCTGTCCAGGCACCCCCTGGCAGTGGCCATGTCCTCCCACAGGGTTAAGTGTCCCGGCTCTGTGGTCCCCATCTAACCCAGGAAGGCTGCCCTCTAACGTTCCAGGGAAAATACTGTCCCTCTCCCAGTCCTTCCCGTCACCCGCGGTACAGTATATATATATATATACAGTATATATGTTGTAACAGGACAAGACTTCAGACATGGAAAAGGTTATAATATGTTCCTGGCTGCAAAAGTAAAGAATTATAAGACCAGAGTAGTTTAAAAGACTGAGTCCAAAACAGAACTGAATTCCAGAGGAGGGGAGTGAGGCTTTATAGGAGGTCTGGGGGAAGTGATGTCGTCCTCGGGGGCCGGGACCGGAAGTGATGTCGTCCTCGGGGGCCGGGACCGGACTTAGAAAGATAGTTAGTATATCACACCGCCCCCTGGGCAGATGTGTCACCATTATTCTTTAAGCCCTTCAGCTGCCTCCTATTCGCATGTGTGTGACAGTATATACAGTAATCCCTTCGACTTTCGCGGCTTCACTCTATCGCTGATTTTATATGTAAGCATTTTTAAATATATATCACAGATTTTTCACTGGTTCATTGATTTCTGCAGACAATGGGTCTTTTTATTTCTGGTACATGCCTCCCCAGTTGGTTTGCCCAGTTGATTTCATACAAGGGATGCTATTGGCAGATGGCTGAGAAGCTACCCAATCAGAGCATGCGGTTAAGTTCCTGGGTGCTTATTGGCTCAGCAACGGAGAGCAGCATTTGATTCCACTTTGTGTTAGCCAGCATCTCGTCTCGCTCATTCAGCATCAACGTGTTTCGCTGTGTAAAGAGTTAACTTTTGTGCTCTTTTGTGTTAATCTCTGTGCGTAGTCAAGCCCTTCATTTTGTCTCCAAAATGATTTGCTCCTGCTACTGCTACTGAATCGCCTGAAGAGGCTCCTTTAGAAGAGCTGTAACGCTCTCCTTTGTTGTGCAGTAACATTTATGTCATAACTAATTTTCTACATACTTAGTACATGTACATACGTTTAGTGTAACTGTACACACATTTTATACAATTTGTCTTGCATTGTACGTATTTATTGCTGGTGGCCTGTCTATTGTAATGGCTGTAACATATGTGATATCGGAGACGCTTGATATCTTTAAAATAACATTTAGGTTTTATTTATATTTACATGTTGTAGATTTTTCATTTATTTGTATATTTACCTAATCAATTACAATGTGTTTAAAACTGTATTACATATTAAATAAAACTCCTCAATGATATAAGATACGTATGTTTGTGCGTAGTATATAAACAGTGTGTTTACATACATAATTTCAACAAATCTTACCTAATATCTAAGAGAATATTAAGGGTTTATGCTGTATAACTGTGCGGGAAATATTTATGAGAGTGTGGGAAAGTTTATAAGGGCTTAAAATATATAAAAATAACCACATAAACATATGGTTTTTATTTTGCGGATTTTCACCTTTCGCAGGGGGGTTCTGGAATGCAACCCCCACAATCGAGGAGGGATCACTGTATATATATATATATATATGCATATTTTGTAGGTGCTATGAAGGAAGGACAGGCATCCTGGCTGAGATAAATGAAGGGAATGAATGATTCATACCCAGCCAGTAGGCCATAATTGAAGAAGAAGGCATGCAAGGCCACCAGGGGCAGTTCATTTCCCCATGGAACAGGTGGCAGCAGTGTCAGGGCTGGATCAGCTTAGGACACCCGCATGGTGGCTTGGGAATTGGAGTCCAGAGATGTCAGAGTCTTTGAGAACTGCTAGAGGGCACTGTCAGGGGAGGACTACCCTGGTTTGTGTACAGCCCGGAAATGATCTACAGAAATAAGACAGGAAGCCAGAAGCGTTTTCCAGGTTGACTTTAAAAGAGTCAGGAGGCAGCGGGCAACACTCAAGAAGAGAATGGAAGGAAGAAGAACTGGTTGTATTGTGACTGATCTGTAAAAAAAGGGTGATTTTGTGATGGTGTTTTGGATGAATAAATATCTTTCATTTTATCCTAGAAATGTGTTGGCCATTACTGTGTCTGTGGTTTGGGCTCAGGGGCGCCCTCTGGCACTTAACAGCTTTCACAATCACCAAACAACAAAATATTAGCGTCAGGCAACTCAAGAGCACGGTCTGCTAGGGTTCTGTGGATCCAATTGAGACGACCATTCTTGGACATGCCTTCGGACAAGAAGAGGCAGGGCCTTCTAGGGGCTACACAAGTGGGGCCACATGCCACTCTCTGGGGCTCTTCTCAGAACAGCAGGTGGGAGGAAAAAGGGCAGTTAGTGACAACACCTCCTCTTGGTTTGGGGTGGTATTGCTTACCTTTCTTGAGCCCTGAAGATGATCCCCAGATGCACCGGTGTGAGAAAATATATGTTTGAATTAATTATTATTATTATATATATTTATATGCATAGTCGTTAATTTCAAGTTACCATTTAAAAAACATTAACCACACCGTGAACTACAAAGGCCCAGGCCAGGGACCTGTTTAGTAGTTAATGAAAACTCCATGCAATCTGTTCCGCGGATGAGGTCATTACTTCATCCACACCGCATGCCCACTCCAGTGGCTGACTAGCCAGTGAATTATCGAGACCTACAGCACAGGCTTTTAGGCGGATATCCCCCTTGTATTTTGCACAAACAGAGCCTTGGTGAGAATGAACAGCTGAGCCAGGGGGGCCCCTGCTTAGCACTGGACTGATTTAGTAGATCGGCCTCAATAAACGCTTTATTTTACTGTCTCTCCCCATTTCACATCCTTAATAGACTGTGCACACGCTGGCACATGGGGGCCATCAACAATTAAGTTTTTGTTTGAACATATCTGCTTTGTTATCTGCAGACTGACTCACTATTTAAAAAGGGCTTATCTGCGGAGAGACAAGATGTGAAACAGGAGGCATTGTCCCTCTTGGCTTTCTCAGCTAATTGGAATAGGACGTTCTCCACCGAGAGGCCAAAGTAATCTAAATAGCCATGAATCAGTTTTCTTTGTGATTTAAATGGCTCTGCCCTTTGAATGAGCCTCACCGCAGCAAGGTGCCTCACACTACTTATTTTTATCCTGAAACGGGTTCTAAAAAGAATGCCTGGCTTGCAAAGCAGACCCCGAGGTCCAGTCCATGTTCATGTCTGCTGTTTTACTTATTTATTTTTTTTGTCTTTCACACTGGAGATTGGTGGGTCATGCCCATGTTGCTGTGTTATATTCTTGAGGGCTTTGGAGGGAGTAATCTGGTCTCGTCTACACCTTTTGTGTAAGTTGCCATACGCACAATACGATTTACTAGATTCCCAAGGCAAAATAAAATTAATTACTGAAAAAAAAGCCGTTTCTAGTTGCCTTTCTTTGAACGGACATTGTAAGGCTTAAGACAAGAGGCAGTTAGAATTAGGTTAGAATTAGGTGTAGGTTATGGGGATTACATGACATAGCGACAGTTACTCAGATCCAGGTACTCACACATATTGTTAGATTGGATAGAACTTAACTTGTCTGCAGGGGGAAATGTGGCTTTTGACTTGACAGAAGCCCTTTAAATAAATAAAAACATGAAAAAATATGTATGCACACAATATGGTCTGAAAACACACCAGAATGACTACACAGAAAGACTTTGACAGTCCCAGACCCAATGAGGCATTACACAGTCATCTTGCTGTTGGTGTAAAGGATCCCCCTTAACGTTTCTTGGCACATGTTGGTTGAATAATTCATTGACTGAAAGTCCTCAGTGTTGGTGTATCAGAGAGGATGTGCGGTATTGTTCATAATGGTGCTCAGTTTTACTTTAATTCTCTCCTCCTCACTGACCTCCAGGGAGTCCAGAGTGCGTCCCATAACTGAGTTTGCCCTTTTAATTAGCTTGTTGATTCAGTGGGTTTCTCTTGAAGTGATGTTACCAGCCCAGCACTCAACCCATTAACTGTCAAAGAGTTGTAGATGATGTTCAGGATGTCACTTCCCACATCAATGGAATACGGTCTCCTAAGGAAGAAGAGTTTGCTCTGCCCTTTCTTCGACAGTTCCTCTGTGTTCTGAGAGCAAACCAACAAGTCACTGATGTGGACCCCAAGTACTTGTAGGAGCGCACCACCTCTACATTCACTCCCTTGTAGACGATTGTCGCAAAATCGCTTCAAACCGCTTCCAGCCTGCAGCCAAGGTGGCGTATGTATCTCGCCAATGCCAGTTGATGCATATTTAATACGTACCAAGGATCATATGGGAAGCAGTGGTCGTGGAAACTACATCAGCCGGATGGAAGCGAAGTGTTGGCATGGCAGTGCACATTGATTTTGGCTGCTAATTTCAAGAAGTTGTCCAAATTTGAGAAAAGTTGTGCTAAGATAAAAAATACGTATCAGCTTATTGTTTGCTTGTGTGCTATATTCAAATTAAAAATCTCCACTTAATTTAGCATCTACTTGAAAGCAAAAACACAAATCATTTCTTTTTTAATATAATTGTAAATAAATTTAGGTAACTAGGTGTTAATTGTGACTGTACATAGAGGCTGTTTGGTGTGGCGAAAGTCAAAAAGCAGTTAATGTTGAGTTGCAGACAATTCTTTCTACACCAGCGGTTCTCAAACTGGGGGGCACTGAAGCTCTACAAGGGGGGCGTCGAATAAATGAACAAGACATCAAAATACATTTTTTACATTTTTATTTCAAATTTAAATTTGCAAGCATATAATCACAATGAATGCATTATAACTAAAATGAAAATAAAAAATTTCTAAGGCATAGATCTAATGACTAATATGTGTCTGCTTTAAAGTACACAGCCTGTCCAGGTTTGGTTTGATATTTGAGATATCGAGACACTCTAAGCTCCTTTTCCATTTGAAGTTTGTTTCTATGACGCGTATTTTCAATCCAGAAAGTTCAAGACGTATCGGTATCTGTCGCGAACATTCGGGTAACAGTAGATCAGGTGATAATACAGCGCGACTGCACCACTTTGGCAGCGTAGCCAATATTGCCAAATTGAGTTAAATAATTTACTGCGTATTGGGTTATTTTCATGATACAACTAACAGCGGTATAGTATACATAGTACAAATAGTACAAATTGACTTCATCGGTGTCCTCATTTACGAGATTTTTAAAAATTAAAACATATTTAATCGTTTCTTTACATAAAAAAATAATTAAATAAGAATAAATCATGTATTCTTTGTTTTTGGGATTAGAATTACTACAAAAAACCACACAAGGCATTTGAACAGTTATTACAGCACTTTAAAAAAAAATAAATTGCAAATATTTCAATCAAAGTTAGCCGAACACATGCAAATCTTATGGAAGTAAAAATGATAGGATACCGCGACACCACACGAGTATCATACCTTTGTTAGTTGTATCGTGGGTTATTCTCATCTATCTTATATTTTGCAGGGGGCGCAGAATTATTCCAGGTAGAAAAGGTGAGGGGGGGGTGCGAAATACGAAAGTTTGGGAACCACTGTTCTCCACCTGACTCCTGTCCTCTGTCTCATCTCCTTATCAATACACCCCATACGTGCAGAATCATCTGAGATTTTCTGTAAGTGATATGAGCTGTTGTTATATAGTTAGAGGTATACAGAGTGAAGTCAAAGGGGACAGGCCTGCTCTTTGTGGTGCTCCAGTGTTGTTCACACAGTCCTCGAGTCTCACAAACTGTGGTCTGCACAACAGACAGTCCATTATCAGGACACCACAGGCTCATCCACCTGCATATTCCTGAGCTTACGCCTTAACAGATATGGCTGGTTGGTACTGAAGGCACTGCAGAACTCCAAAAGCAGAATCCTCTTTGTCCAGGTAAGAATAAGCCTTACGGAGAAATAGACATTAGCATCACCTACTCCATTCTTTGTCAAATGGGGTCTAGATGGTCCACTGCAAGATGGCTCTAATATTCCAGGGCCAGTCTCTCAAAGGTCTTTATAATACAAGATGTAAGTGCCGTTGGTCTGTAGTTATTAGGTGAAGAGGCGTCTGCCTTTTTTACAACAGGAACAAAGCAGGATGTTTGCCATAGCTGTGGCACTTTCTGAAATCTTAGGGACACACTGAGCAGGTGACTGAGGACACCACAATGATGGTCAGCACAGACCTTAAGAACTCAAGGACTGACTCCATCTGACCCCGCAGCTTTTCCTGTGTGTACTTTCCTCAGTTGTCTCCTTACTTGCTCTTCAGTTATGGACAGTTGATACTGATGGTCAGCAATGGACTTGTCACTGGCCATTCCAGTTGACCTGGTAGGAGTTGTTGATGTAGTAGGGATGGTGTGGGGAGGTTGAACATTAAAAGAAGGTAACAGTAAGAGGGAAAATCTATTTAAAAATTGGTTTAGCTTTGCTCATATCGCCTTCCAGCACCTGAGCCTTGGATTGGTTGAGTCCCTTAATTATGCCCAGTACAGGTTAATGAGGATCTGCAGCCTATCACAGGAACAACAATTGTAAGGCAAAAACTGACTCTGGGCTACACAATTTTCCATTAGGAAACAAAACTATTCTGGGCTGGTTCACAGTCTGGCATGCCCATCTTTGGGAAGAGACATAACCTCCATGGAGGATACAATAAGAACATGCAGACTTCACACAGACATTGACAGTGAGTGGACTAGAAATGCAATCTGTGCCCTCTAAGCTCTACTTTGGGTGACACTAATAAATACTTCTCTTATCTTTTACAAAGTGCCAGTTTAGGTTTGCCACTCATGCTGTGTAGTCTGCTGGTTTAGGGGTAAACTGTAGTCCTGTGGTATGGTGTGTTAAGGGTCTGTTTTGTCTTGGTAGAGTTCTATATGACTCTACTTTCCCCTTTTGTATTCTTTATTGTGTAGCCTTTGTCAGAATGCTTCAAATCTCACAGACTTACCACTGTTTATAAGGTATTGTACTTTATAACTTAACCTCAGGCAATTAGGTGTAGTAAAAGACAAGCAGGAGTTAAGTTACACTATAATTAATATATTATTGATAACTAGATAGCCGACGCCCGCTGTAGCATAAGGCGGTGTAAGAATAGGAACGGAAAACAGTGCATTGCCTTTGTTAACCGTTTGTGTCAAGAAATAACCCACTGATAGGAACAGGCAGTTGCCGGATCCTGGAATAGAGATGACGTTGTACAAAAACCCGCCAACAGAGAAGATACTTTAGTTCATTTTTATAACAAAGGCTTAGGAAACAACCGTCACAGTATAAAGAAAATAGCAGGGTGTATGGGAGGCTGCAGGGAGCATAGGGAAGGGTTTGGAAGAGGACGAATAGGAATTGAGAAATAATGTGTCAGCTGCGTGTGGGCGGGACCGGTTTTGATGAGGAGCCACAGGCAGTGTGGGGAAGGGTTTGGAAGAGGACGAATAGGAATCGAGAAGTGACATGTTGGCTGCGTGTTGGCAGGACTGGTTTTGAAGAGGAAGGAACGTGGTAGTCCGAAGGAAGAATAGGAATCGAGAAAAGCAGCGTGGTGGTGTATGGGAGGTCGCAGGCAATGTGGGGAAGGGTTTGGAAGAGGACGAATAGGAATCGAGAAATACTGTGTCGGCTGCGTGTGGGCAGGACCGGTTTTGAGGAGGAGCCGCAGGCAGTGTGGGGAAGGGTTTGAAAGAGGACGAATAGGAATTGAGAAATGCCGTGTTGGCTGCATGTGGGCGGGACCAGTTTTGAAGTGGAAGCAGGATGAACAAGAAGAGAAATATATACTGTATATGAGATCTTCATAAATAATAACAATAAGAAAAGTATAAGAGAATATTGGAAACCATACAACCTGATAAATGCTGATGTGTAGTTTTAGGAGGCACACATACTTGTTTGTTATTTAAAATGTTTCTAGTTAAGGCGTCATTTTTGATCAGCTTTCTTCAGAACAGGCCTCATGCCTGTCTCAATATGGCTGCCGAGTTGTGCGCCTCATGGCAATGGTGTGACAGAGAGATGCTTCTTCATGATAATGGTGTAAGAGAAAGTGGGAGGGATAAAGCAAGCAAATTTATAGGCTCTCTGTCCAGATCCTACAGCCAATAGGGTGTCATGGTACTTAATGGCTTCAGGCAACTTTAGACCAACAGAATTGTGGTGCAACACACTGGTTTCACACCTGCCCTCAATACCATTTGTTAAGGTGAAGCTTGCCAGCTCTGTAGTTTGGCTTTCCTGTGAGGGTTGATTGAGAGAGTCCTGCAGAGAATCACTTGCCAAACTGGTTTTAGGCACTTTTCCCCTACCCGTTATAAAATTACAAAGACTCCGTCCTAAAGACTGGGTGGGGTGCTCTTAACCATAAAACCGTAACTGTTCATTACATTGCTTTATCTAAGTTACAAAGTAGTACTAGGTTGTTGTACCGTGTTAGCCATTATGAATGTAGAGAAAAGCCAAGCAAAATGACACCTTTTATTGGCTAACTAAAAAGATTACAATATGCAAGCTTTCGAGGCAACTCAGGCCCCTTCTTCAGGCAAGATGTAATCATTACATCTTGCCTGAAGAAGGGCCTGAGTTGCCTCGAAAGCTTGCATATTGTAATCTTTTTAGTTAGCCAATAAAAGGTGTCATTTTGCTTGGCTTTTCTCTAAGTTACAAATAAAGACATACAAAATATTTATAAACTTATATACAAAATTTCACACCACAACAAAGTCCATGTCAGAATAGAACAGGCACAGGGTATTGTTTTAAAATAGTGTAGCATTGAGCTCCTGAGTGTAGGTGTGTGTGGGTTAGACTGGAAAGGGGGGAATGGGATCCCCGTGCATAAGACCAATCAGCTCAGCCATTCCTCACTGATGCTCCACAGATTGTTGAGGAGGCACCTGCACTCATAAAAGTATAAATGGTTTGAGGAAGTGTGAGTAAGAAGGGAAGAAAAAGCGACTGAAGATAAAACCAAGGAATAAAAAAGAGAAAGAGGACAGAGTCAGGCATTTGATGAAGTGCTGAGGAGAGGCGACAAGGTGGTGGGGTGGCCATGTGATGAAACAAGGGAAACAGCACTCTAGGGGTGCATTACCCCTGCTGAGCTGAAGACCAGGAACAATCATGGGCTCAAAAAGACCTGCGGACCGCAAAAGAGGTGGCAGAATAGCGGAGTCAGACTCCTAAGTGCCCCATAAGGTACATGGCTGGGACAAGAGCCAGAAAGCTGACTGCATTTGCCATTATCACAGGCCTGCTGAGCTTATCTGGAGGGTGAGCAAATTAACAATAAGAACAGCCCCCTCAAGTCACTTAATCAGTTTAGTTATATAATATATACAGTAAATGGTGACAGGTTCAAGAACACGTGCTTTGTTAACATGTAACTGTATGAGAGTGACGTGCACTGTGTGCTGCAGTATACCATAACACGCCTTTTTACTTGACAGGCACACTGCCATGTACTTTGACAGTATACAGTAGCATGCTTTTCCACTGTATGATGCCTGGATTTGAAGGTTCTGTAAAATATACAGAGCAGCAGGATATACTTGCCATAAATAAGATTTAAAGAAAATGGGGACATTGAAATGACTGGTGCTGCCGTTTTATTAAACTCTTACACAGCTCCCTTCTGTGGTCTACTGCACACCCAGACAGATGAGTCCCTTATCCTGGATTATGGGTTGCTGAATTGGAAATTGGAATTGCAAAATAGCATTCTGAATGAGAAAACGTCAGTCAGCTTCTTTAGGTTTTATGCCATTTCCTTTGGAGAGCCATCACAGGGCAGAGAAGTGAAGAGGAATGAAAAGGAAATTGGCAAGACCAGGGCAGGATGAGTTTATAACCTCGGCATTTCAGAGAAATGTCATAAGTGCTAAGTCAGAGAAGTGAAATCATTTGCTAGGTTTCCTGAAGACATTCAGCTGCTCAGGAGTAAACAGAAGTCAAGAGGTATAAAACTCAGGTGAAGGCAGCTTTGACTGGACAAAATATGTTTAAAGTGTGTTTGGAGGAAAAGCCATCATACTTGGTGCGGTCTTGCTGCGAGTGTGAACGTGATGACACCACTCCAGTGATGGGAAGCCTATAGGGGGAAAAGTCTTGACAGCAAAGACATGTCATCATTTTTGTCAAAGGAAACCTCCAATGATGTGTCTACGTGGGATTTAATAATCAGAATATTCACAGAAAATGCTTTATAAACCACAGAAACCTTGAGGTTCCTTGAGGCACCTGGTGAACAGACTTCGATTTCTCTTTGAGTAACCCAATTCGGTAAACCAGGCAAGTTTATCTATCATCCCACCTGGGAGAAAGGGGGACCCTTGATGAGAAGGGAAGCCGGAATAGAAGAACAGTGATGGACTGACACCTTGTTCAGGATGGGTATGGGACCCTGTTTTGTTGCGGGAAAATGGTTCCAGGGATTAGAACATAAGTAGGCAAAGAATCAGAGAGAAGAGGTCCAATACTTCTATTTTATTTACTTAATCAACTATAATAATCAAACACATATAATGCAGACATACAAAACAAAACAATACTTACAGACATATAAAAAGACATAGAGCCATCATCCCAGACCAGTAGACTGAGGGGGCCCGCTTGTCAGTCTTGTCAAAGGACCAACCCATTTTGCCTTTCATTTACCGGGCGGTGCGCGCTGTCCCCACGGTTGAGCCTCCAAAGAAACTGAGGGCGAAACCTTCCCTTATATACTAACTGAGCGTCCTTGCCCAAAGCGGCTAACGTGTAAGCAGTGTATACAGAAGTGATTGGTTTCAGCACACACACCTTTCCACGGGACGCGGTGTTGTTTTGCACTTGGTCCTGATGACGACGACACCTGGTACCAAACGGCACACAAAAATAAGAATTGCGTAGTGAAGCCCCTTGAAGTGAAAAACAAGTCAGCATGCCCCTTTATCCTGACGGAGACGGCGTCTGGTACCAAAAGGCACACAAAAATAGTGAAGCCCCTCGAAGTGAAAAACAAGTCAGCATAACCCTCTGGCCATATTCCCAGTACTTTTCCTTCTTGAAGCTGGTTTTGCGCTGAGCGACCAACGCCCATCTGCTCTCTTGATCCCCCCCCCTCTTTAGAAAAATCCTTCCATTACAGACTCCTGGAGTGGGAAAACAAAACAAAGGATCTCTTTTTCCAGAATATATTTGTCCCTACTCCTCTAGATGGCAGCATCCCAGGACCTTGGTAACTGTGTGGAAACTTGCAGGACATGATGGGAGCTGTAGTGCTATGAATCAGTCCACGTGGGTCTCATGGGTGAGCCCAGGGGGTGCTGCAGAGAATCATGATCCCTGTTTTTCAGGACTTCAGCTTGACCCACAAGTGTACCCTTCGAGCTATACCCTGATGCCGGACGTACTCCCAGGTCAGTCATTAAAGGAAGCTGTCCAGCCTCATCCAGAGAGTCAAAGTCAGGAGGAAAGAAGGAAGGCAACACTCACTGGAGGGAGGTGGATGGGGAAAGAAAAGAAAGTAGGATGAAGATTCTAATAAACTCTCAAAAATGACTCTGTGAAGGTCCTGATAACATTTATATTGTTTAACTTTTCTTTGAAATTAAACACAAACTGTAGGTTTTTCAACCAAAACCTCCTAGCTATGACCTTTTTCTCATCCCAGGCCACTTCCTTGGTTCTCATACCTCCCTTTCTGGTTGCCCCACACAAATGCCTGCACTAAACCATACAGCTTAAACCTTACAACAAAGAGTTTGCTTCTAATTCCACCTCTGCAATCTTTGTGAGGTATAAACACTATGTTTTGAACCTGCGACTGTGTTTGTGTTGGTTGTATCCAGGGTTTGGGGCTCACTGGCACCCCCTATCTGTTACACCCCTTAACTGTGTTACAGTCAAGGATTTCATTGTCTGTTCATGTCCATAGCACTCTGCTCACCGGTATATTTGTTAGCTTCACATACATTTTCATCAGCCATCGGTAGAAGTGTCCACCAAGATAAATTTCCTGAAGCCAATGCTCAGGTGATGACTTTATTTCTTCTCCTGACTGATTTAATCTGTATTTTATATCTCAGTATTCAGAAATCACTACATTTATGTTGATGACCTGAATGTACAGTTATAAATTCAGCAACATAATCTTATGAGCAGTAGGGTAACACATAAAACGTAACGTACCTTATGTAGTCTGATTACTTTTTAAAGTAATGAGTAACCTAACACAATATTTATCTTACTGAAGTAAAAATACCTGCGTTATTATTATCCCTGCGGTAGCACTGGGTGTAAGGCGAGAAGCACACATAGCGGTACACCTGTCATCTACGTACGTCATCCTCATTTCCTCTGTAATCTTTCCTGTTCCAACTACGTAAAAACCTGCTGCTGTCAACTGTTAATTGTCGCGTGTAACCCTTATGCAAATGGCTGGAGGTTCAGAGCTGTTTTTACTGCCTGAGCATCCCACAGTATACGGGGACAGATCCCTAACCCTTAACCTGCTCTCTTGTGCTTTCTTTACATCACTATATACTGTATATGAGGGGTACCCAAAAATAACTGAAACTGAAAAATAAAATGTTTTAATTTTTACTTATGAAGCTTTGCTCTCCTTCAAAGTCCTCTCTATATGAATGAATGCACTTGTCCCTACGGTTTTCCCACTGATGGAAACATTTTTGGAATTGTCGAAGAGGAACATTGTCAAATGCCTGCAGCGATTTTTCTTTGACTTCCTCCGTGGTACAAAAACGCTTTCCTTTGAGTTCTTTTTTCATATGCCGGAACAAGAAAATGTTGCACGGAGCAAAGATCAGATTAGTAGGGAAAGTGACAAGAACTCCAAGACACACAAGTCAATTCAGAAATCTCTTCAATAGTCTGAAGGCGACCTTCGTAAATTGCATTGCAAGCTTTTTCAAGATTTTCGTCATTCGTAGTTGTGGAAAGTCGGCCAGATCTGGGTTGGTCTGCGTAGGTTTCCTCCGGGTACTCTGGTTTCCTCCCACAGTCCAAAGACATTGCGCCCTGTGCCGGCTGGGATTGGCTCCAGCAGACCCCCGTGACCCTGTAGTTAGGATATAGCGGGTTGGATAATGGATGGATGGATGTACAAAGAATGTTATTTGCCTATCAAGCCATGTCATAGAACCTGGCCCTCATCTTAAGAGCAGGAATCGACTTTCTGAAGGTTAAGTCCATTGCTATCTGTTTCAAGTGTAAACAATAATTCTGCATTACACGTTAGAAATAAACTTGAAACAAAACAGGAATGGCATAACTGCTGCTTCTGGCAAAAAGAGCTAAATGTTTTTCTGAGAACAGAATGAGGTGTTGTGTGTCCAGCTTTGAATGTGTCAGTGTGTCAGAATGGGAACAGCTGGATCAAGGGATGGACACCAGGTTAGTCTCTTTCCTCACTTTAGAATGAAAATTCCATTTTGTCCAAGTATCAAGCTGACTACATACTTCCCAGTAATAATAGGAAATTTAATCAGAATGTCATTAAATGGCATTAAGTGAGATTGGATGAATAGACAGATAATACTGTGGCAGAAAGAATACTGGAAGAGTGAACTGCAAATATTTCACTTGCTATTAGGCTTCTCGGAAACTTTTACTCTGTTAAAAAGAGGTCCAGTAGAGCCGCTTTAAATGTACATATGGCTTATTTTAAAAGTTTGATTCTCAAAGCATGTCTCCAGCTCTGGGGTCATTCATAGCCACATTTCACAAGTGACAAAAAAAGCCAGCTGCCTGGGCTTGAGATGACTGACTTTTATGAAATCATCTGCTGAGGCCCAAACATCAACATGTTGAAGTGGAAACCAGAAGACAGCAGATACCAATGTGAAGCTGAGCGACACACCTAATATGCCAGTCCTTCACAGTGCTTAGGAAGGCACTGCTCTGTTGTAATTTGGCAGCTTCTGTGAAGTGTTTGTGGATTGTGCATCTCAAAAACAGTCCATTAAATATGGATTTCATTGGTTGTGTTTTTTGGTTTCTAGGTGTCTCATTCTAATTTTTATAATGCATGCAGTTTCTTTTAATAACTCCATCCCTGCCGCTTGTGTATCCTTCCAGGGCTGTGTGTTTTGTCCCAGACATCCAAAGATCCAGTTACACAACACATAGATGGGCAAAGGAGTTATAGGAGATATAAATCAAGGTGCTACATAATGTGACTCAAGTACTTGGGTAGATAAATGTACTGTGTAAAAAAAGATAGATAGATAGATAGATAGATAGATAGATAGATAGATAGATAGATAGATAGATAGATAGATAGATAGATAGATAGATAGATAGATATGAAAGACACTATATACTAGATAGATAGATATGAAAGACACTATATATTAGATAGATAGATAGATAGATAGATAGATAGATAGATAGATAGATAGATAGATAGATAGATAGATATGAAAGACACTATATACTAGATAGATAGATAGATAGATAGATAGATAGATAGATAGATAGATAGATATGAAAGACACTATATACTAGATAGATAGATAGATAGATAGATAGATAGATAGATAGATAGATAGATAGATAGATAGATAGATAGATAGATATGAAAGGCACTATATACTAGATAGATAGATAGATAGATAGATAGATAGATAGATAGATAGATAGATAGATAGATAGATAGTGTCACACCAACAAAGAGAAAAAGAAGCCAAAAACGGTTTGGGATAGCCACCCCCTATATTGCTAGTAGGTCGCTGTTGAAGTAAAGAAAATAAATTTTTTGGAGTTCAAAAAGAAACTGTCTTTCATGATGCAAAATGACGGTTTTATATATGTTGGGGTGGAACCGGAAGTGATGTCATCATGACAGGAAGCAGAAGTGACGTCATCAGAGTCAGGTGGAAATTCCTGTAATTAGTCTCCAGAAAAAAAAGGAAAACGGTTAATAAACTTTGCCACCCCCTGGTCTGGAGTGGAATTCCACTCGTTCTGGCCCTCTAGCTGCCTTCCATGCACACATGTGTGATGATAGATAGATAGATAGATAGATAGATAGATAGATAGATAGATAGATAGATAGATAGATTTGAAAGCCACTATATGATAGATGTCATAGACAATAATGGCCAACACACATGTGGCTTTGAGTTTCTTAAGGTTATGTTGTTGGTCTCATGCAATGTGCTTTCTTTTCGCTTCACCTCCATCCTGGTTCTTCTCTTCAATAGCAGATGATAGAACACTTCCACTTGAAGATGGTGACTTTTTAAAAGCGTGTCAGGTCCAAGATGAGACACCTCTATCTCCTCTCTGACCAATGTCATTTTGACAGACCATATCAGCACATGTCCGCTAGGTGAACATGCATGAAGATAACCAATGGTTTTCAGAGCTTCACTTTTACTAATGTGGAAAGTCCAGAAAATGACCAGTTTACCACTTAAAGCTCATCCTGTTGGATTGCTCTTTTTACAATGGTGAATTTCATATTTGCTACTTTAGAATTTGTACTGCTGTCTGTGCTAGCACTTCCACGTTCATGTGGTTAAACAAGCTACTTTACTGAGATTAAAATTTCAAGCAAGAAATGTGCACTTGCAATGAAAGACTACACGTTTAGAATAGAACATGACACACAAAGTCTGTCTAGAAAGTATCTAGCCATGTAGTATGAAAAATAAATACATTTATTGAAGAAGATACAAGAATAGGACAATGACACCTCAGTCCCCTTTAAAGTAGACACCTTGAGACCTCACCCAGTTCTCCCAGTATCTCTTCCACTGTTCAAAATTCTCTGTTAATATCTTTCTTGGAATCGACATGATCTATCTCGTTGCATTTTCCTGAATCTCATCGACAGTCTGAAATTTCTTCCCTTGCAAAGGTGACTTTAGTCCTGGGAAAGTCGCAGGGCACCAAATCTGGGCTGTAGGGTGGCTGAGTCACCTGAGTGAGTTGATGTTTCACCAAAAAACTCTGCAGGAGACGTGATGCATGGGTGGGCACATTGGCGTGATGAAGCTTCCTATCGCCAGTTGCCGAAGCTTAACACAAAATTTAATACAGATTCGTTGCTCTACCCACTCAGTCATTTTGAATGCGACTACCACACAGTACGCATGCTCACTCAACAGCGCCTAGCGCACCCACTGACTGGTCCAGTGAAGTCATCATTGTTCATGCATGCACTTTCCAGTCCACTCTCCTTGGCTGCCAGGTTACATCGATGCTGCACATACTGTTCTCATTATATTAACAATGGCTGAACTCTTTCCGGGCAGACCTTAATATAAAGCACCTTCCTCTTCAGCTACTCGCCCTGTCATTTCCATCACGTGCTGCACGCTCATCTCACTCTCTTGTCATACTGTTTTCTGTGTTACTTGGGTGGCTTCATCAAACTGTCTCCCTCCACCTTCTCACTTTTCCATCTTTGTGGCTTTCCTTTGTGCACTTTCTCACTGCAGCTTTGACCACATGGAGTTGTCGATGGGCTTGAAGCAAATAAATGTGTGGGTGGAATCAAAGCTATAATGCAGAAAGCTGTTTTGCGCATTTTTCTACGCCAATTTATTATGTCCAGGGATAGTTCCTGCCTTGAGCCCGATGATTGCTGGGATAGGCTCCAGCTGCCACACAATTCTGTCCTGGATAAGCAGGTTAAGAAAACAGATGGATAGATGGATTGGTGGATGTTTTTCTTCTCAACCACATGAATAAGACATTTCCTAAAATTTAAAAGTTTCCATTGATGCTTCAATTTGCACGTCACGCTGTGTTAAAAGGTTAAAATATTTTGGATAGCAATGAATGGGTTAAAACATCTTGGGCAGTAAAACGCTGCCATTGTGTGTGCGGCGCACTCCTGCGCCACTGCTGTCTGCGGCCCACTGCTAAATACTGCATAATGGCCTTTGATTAATTCTTCATTGCACTCATCAAAGCCTTAAAGAGAAAAGTAGTGACCTGTATAGTTTGGCAGCGTTTGATTATAAATTAAAAGAATTTAATGACCCCTAATGTTGTTTGCTAGTGTTCTGATTGCGCCGTTTGATTAGATATGTCGCTACACATTTTCCTGTCTGCGTTTTTTTTTTTTTTTTGGTTTCATCCTGATCACCCCTTCTAGCTCTGTGTGGTAGGGCAGCGGCTTGCACTTTACTTGAAGAAACCACTAAGGCAGGAAGCTATGGGCGAAATAATCTTATGTAGACCCTCGGGCTTCATGGTCTTGAGTTTCTCTTGTCTTTGGTTGTTAAACATCATATTGAGCCACCAATGTGTTTAAATTGGGTGGGGGGAGTTCACTGTATGACCATCAAAGTCCATAAAAAATAAAAAGGATCTGCTCGCGAGACACAAATTTTGCCAAAGTACAGGGTGCGCACAAAGTCCATATACCCCTATCTTTTGGAGGATTTTGAAAGCTAAAGGTTACCTCTTAGGAATCCAAAACATCTGTATGGGTCCCTCCATGATCTCTGTATGGCCGAATGCGCCCCAGGTTCTCCTGCTCATGTTCTGCAACATTTGCAGGGTGACTTTCTGGAACGCTGCGCGAACCGCATGTTTCAGTTCATCGTTCGATCAATAACTGTACTTCTGCTAAACCCCCAGAGTGCATTATCCGGAGTTGTGAGATCAGGGCTTCTCAGAGGCCACGGAAGAGGAGCGGGATTGTTGTTTGATCCTCGTCCGATCCAACGAATCCCAAAAACTTTGCTGAGGCGATCACGCAAGGCGATTACGAAATGGGCAGGTGCCCCGTCTTGTTGAAACCAAACACTGTCAAAGACGCCCTGGTTTCTCAGTTGCGGGATGAGCCAGCCATTCAGCATTTCCAGATAACTGATTTGGTTAACAGAACCATCAAAAAAATAAGGGCCAAACAAATGCTGTGCTGTCATTCCGGCCCAGATCATCACGTGTGGTGGGTTATGCTCAATTTCTTCGAAGAAATGTGGATTTTCTTTTCCCCAGAAAAACACGTTTCGATTGCGGGAGCTGCGATAAATTGCGCACTCGTCAGAGAACATAACCTTTTCCTTCTCAGCATTTGTTGGAAATTGGTGCAGCATCAGATCACAAGCTTCCTGACATCTGTCCAAGTCAGCATCCAAACGCTCGGCAATCGTGAAAACACTTGTGTCACCCCCTCGCTTCGTCATGGAACGACCACCACGTTGTTGCGATTTCTTGAGCGGCAGCAGGTAGCAGCACCAGACAGGAATGTCGGAAACACACCTCGAAATACCGGGAAGACTTGGGCTGATGTTCACAGGAACCAAATTGTCATGGTTATTCCCGTAATTGCTCCTAAAGATAGGGGTATATGGACTTTGTGCGCACCCTGTAGACTGGGATTTTTATAAACTCATTTACCGATTTTCTGAATCTGCTTTTTCCACTATGGAATGACATCATGGGGCAAAAAATATCAACTCTCCCTGGATTAGAAGCCAACGAATCACAGGGTAGGACATGAGAAGAATTTATGAAGCGTCTTACATCCACTCTGAGCCAAGAATAGGAGCTTAGGGATGAATGACTTCACGATGTTATGGCACCTCAAGTCACAAAATGGCACTTACGATGATGTTTTTGTAGTTTACTTAGCAATCACAGTGACGTTGAAGCTACCGCTAAGACTTCACCACAAAGATAATAATAATAAATATTCAAAGGGATGTGATTATGTTCAAATAAAAGGTTTATGCCACTGTCATGAAGTACTCCGATCAACCGGGTGTAATGATTAGGCAAACGACGTTAAAATTTTAGGGCCACCTTGTACAAATGAAAAGACCGAAAGAAAAAATAAATGTGTGTAAAAATGCAACCTTGAGTCTTCTGTGGACTAATACCTCAGGATGTCTGCACAAGATGTTGGCTCTTCCGGATTTTAGGAATTCTAGGAGGTAGAGGCGGGTCCAGGTGGATGGACCCCGGAAGTCAGTCTGCAGAGGAAGGAGAAGAGAGAACTTTATTATACAGCGCCATCTCCTGTCTTGGTGCAGAGTTACCATCACCCAAGTCTTTAGCTGTTTCCCACTCACACAGGTGTGACACTGAGGTGCCCACACCCTAAGAGTGTGCAAGATGGAATTTCAGGGGGTGCGACAAAGAGGATGGCTGTATCATCATTTAGTAAAAGTGAGAGAGGTGCGTTGTCCGACTTTGTCGTGGTGCAATCGGTGTCTTACAGTGTGCCGTCATTTGTAAGTCATTTATTAGGTAGCCCTCCTGTTCTATGATATTTTTTGTTAGTTGTGGTAATTTCAACTCGAAGACACATGATATCCGATATGGTGTTCCACAAGGCTCTATCCTGGGTCCGCTGCTCTTCTCAATCTACATGCTTCCGTTAGGTCAGATTACCTCAGGGCACAACGTGAGTTACCACAGCTATGCTGATGACACAAAGCTGTACTTATCAATAGCACCTGATGACCCCGATTCTATTGATTCACTAACAGAATGTCTGACTGGTATCTCAGAATGGATGAATAGTAACTTTCTCAAGTTAAATAAAGAGAAAACTGAAATCTTAGTGATCAGCAATAATGGATACAATGAGGCTATTAGAAATAAACTGGATACATTAGGATTAAAAGTCAAGACGGAGGTAAAAAGCTAAGGGGTAACTGTTGACTGTAATCTGAATTTTAAATCACATATTAATCAGATCACTAGGACAGCATTTTTTCACTTAAGAAACATAAGTAAAGTTAGACCTCTTATATCACTGAAAGATGCTGAGAAATTAGTTCACGCGTTTGTTTTCAGTTGACTAGATTACTGTAACGCACTCCTCTCAGGACTACCCAAGAAAGACATCAATCGTTTGCAACGAGTGCAGAATGCAGCTGCTAGAATCCTAACTAGGAAAAGAAAATCTGAACACATTTCTCCAGTTTTGATGTCACTACACTGGTTACCTGTGTCATTCAGGATTGACTTTAAAATACTGCTTATGGTTTATAAAGCCTTAAATAATCTCGCCCCATCTTATATATCGGAATGTCTGACACCTTATATTCCAAATCGTAACCTCAGATCCTCAAATGAGTGTCTCCTTAGAATTCCAAGAGCAAAACTTAGAAGAAGTGGTGAGGCTGGCGGCCTTCTGCTGCTATGCACCTAAAATCTGGAATAGCCTGCCAATAGGAATTCACCAGGCTGATACGGTGGAGCAGTTTAAAAAACTGCTGAAAACACATTACTTTAACATGGCCTTTTTATAACTTCACTTTAACTTAATCCTGATACTTCAATTCTTCATAATAACTATTCATGGTGGCTCTAAAATCTGTACTGACCCCTACTCTCTTTTTCTGTTTCTTTTTCCGGTTTCTTTGTGGTGGTGGCCTGAGCCACCACCACCTACTCAAAGCTTCATGATGATCCAACAATGATGGATGGATTAAAAGGCAGAAGTCTACGTGACCATCATCATCAAGTCCTTCCGTGAGAACCCTAAATCCAAAGAGGACTGTTTCATTTATGTTAGGTAGAATGCCCAGAGGGGACTGGGTGGTCTCATGGTCTGGAATCCCTACAGATTTTATTTTTTCTTCAGCTGTCTGGAGTTTTTTTGTTTTTTCTGTCCCCCCTGGCCATTGAACCTTACTCTTATTCAATGTTAATTAATGTTGATGTATTTTGTTTTATAATTGTGTCTTTCATTTTTCTATTCTTTAATATGTAAAGCACTTTGAGCTACTGTTTGTATGAAAATGTGCTATAGAAATAAATGTTGTTGTTGTTCTATGATATGAAACCAATTAAGCACGGCACACGCAGTTGTCACCTGTGAATGAAATGCTTGCTTGCAGACTCCTTGCAGTGGATGGAACATTTGTAAAGATGAATTAACTTTTTTTAAGAGAACAGAATTTGGACCGTGTATCAGTCCATAGAGGAGGGAGAGGTCTGGTATTGATTTCTGTGCAAGCCCTGATCATGAAGTGTCACTGATTTTGAAGTTTGATTGACATTTTCCCATGGGGGGGGCAAAGAATGGATGCAACAATTACTGTTTACACTCAGCCCACCTCTCCTGTTGGTGGTCTCGGCAGTAGCACAGCAATTTTAACTGTGCAGCGCATCTGTTTTTAAACTGCAGTGCAGGTGTTATCGGGGGGCAAAGATTATCGACTGCGTTTCATTGCTTAGCGCAGTGGTTCTCAATCTGTGGGTTTGGGCCCCCCTAGGGGGGCACGAAGATGTGAAAAAAAGAAGACAAGAATCGAAAATATGAAAAATAGATCTATCGAAACCAAAACAAATTAACTTAAACTACATTCTGATACTAGAAAAATAAATATAGAGTTAGATAAATGTCGATAAAAGTTAAGTAGGTATAATAAATGATGCATCTATGATATATCATTAATTAAAAAAGAACAAATTGGTATTAGTGGGCTCCTTTCAAAAAACCTTAGGGGGAGTGCGATTAAAACTGTTATGAAAACTCGGGTCACAAATACTTAAAGGTTGAGAAACGCTGGCTTAGTGGCACCCCGGCTTTATGGTGGTCTCCAATCCTCTCGATCGTTAATCCTGTGTTACTTTGCTTGTTGCTTCATAGGATAACCCAGCCCCCAGATCGTCAATCAATTTGTCTAAGTTTCAACTTAGATATATTTACAAGATAATTGAGATTTATTAAGGTCAGTTGTTCATTTTTATGCAGTTATTATTTTGAGTTCAATTTGTTCGTCTGCAGTACTGTATGTGGTTCAACTTGTGGTTCAAAACTTTGACTTCTTCATCTTCAAATGCGATATTACTTTTGGATGCAAATATAAATCAAACATTGTCTAAGGGTGCAGGACAAGGTGGGGAACCACTGGCATGGAGAACAATTTGTAAAATTGCCCAAGCACACACATGGACTTAGAGTTAAGCCTGGTAACGGGTAAGTAAATTTAAATCTAAATGATTCATGGCTCTACTTTCAGAAGAAATCCTCTTACCACTGCCATGGCCACGGGAAACACCTCATAAAAGGGAAACCAGTTGCTGCTGTTCTTGTGCTGTTTCTGCAGTCACGTTCAGTCTTCAGGTATTCCAGATCATCTTCCAGATGTGTCTGTCTAACTCCATGATCCCCTCTTGTCTTCTCCGAGCCTCAATTTATCCGATGCCCCAAGAGCCTCCACCTGCCTTATTCTACCTTCCTGCTCTTGTAAAGTTAAATGTGAATGTTTCAGCGGTTCGTGGAATGCAGAGCTCAGCGTACCTGTGTGACATTTCACTGTCAATCATCCATCCTGCCTCGCATACCTTCAGGTAATATTCTGGACACTATCTGTGGTAAAGTGAGGTCCGTGGCTGATTGGCATCTTTTTAAATAAATAATCGGCACATTCGCATCTTGGTAAGAAGGGGGCATGATAGTGTGGAGACAGCGGCTCCTGGGTGTGATGCGGGAGCGAACGGTTCCACACTAAGTGCACAGGTGTAGGATCATTCGGGACACTAATTGGCGGCGGGAGCTGCTAATCAACACAGCTGTGCCACGTCCCCATTTTAAAAGGCGAAGCACGAGAAAAGGAAATAAAGAGAAAAAAAGGGATTGAGAAAGGAAAACAAACAGAGATTAAAGAGAGAAGAAGGCAGGAGGCGGAAGGAGCCGGTGCGTGAGTGAGCGAGCTGAGGAGAAGAGGCTTGAGAGAGAGAAGACAGGCAGCTGGGAAGGAGAGTCCTTGAGCGGAGCAAGAGGTTGACACCTGGGGGCTGAGGGAGTGATCCCTCTGGCTGAGCAGAGCGATATGTGTAAAAGCAGCGACTCCCTGTTGTAACAAAGGCGCTACAGTATATAGGTGCCTGACCTGACACAGATGGACACGGAGGCACGTATAAAAGCACAAAGACTTTATTTTTTCTCTTTAGCTGTGGTAAACGTCTTCCCCATGCCACACAGCCCAAACACAGTCCCAAAGCACAAACACAATAGCACAACACACTTTTCTTCTTTTTCTTCTACCACCACTCCTTCCAAAGCTTCGTCTCCTTCCTCCCAACTCTGGCTCCTTGAGTGGTGGTGGCTGGGCCCTTTTATAAGTATTCCAGGTGATTAACCACCTGGTCCTAATTGCACTTCCGGGTGGGGCTGAAAACTCGTCCAGCCGGGCTGTTGGAAACAGATAGCCCCCCACTAGCGGCCACCCCGGGCCCCAACCAAGCTGTGGAGGACTCCATCTCCCATGGAGCCCTGCGATTGGTTGGGGAATCACCATCGGCCAGGGAGACTGCCACCAAGCGTCCCGGGGGAGGTATTGGACTGCCCATGGTGGCTCCCCCGGAACATAAGCAGCAGGGCCGTCCCTGCCGGGCATGGGACCCGGCTGTCCTTCACACTGTATAAGACCGGGAAGACAGCAGGGTTCAAGGAGGTTTGGTAGGAGAGCCCCAGCGTGAGCGCCCTGGCCATTGGGGCCCAAGTCTTGGTCCGGCGAGGGAACCTGTCCATAGCCATGGGATGGCAGGCAACCGGACCTGAGGAAGGTCAGCTGCATCTGCTGTTAGCGCGACTCCTCTGCTGCAAGGCCCACACGGGATAAGCAGGCACCGGGTTTTAAAAAAAGAGACTGTTCCTGCCAGTTACTTTTAACCTCACTTTTAATGGATTTATTTATTGTGATTTTAACCTCCACTTCACCTTTGTTTTTGTCATTGGATGATTTATTTTTGATGGAGCACTGCACTTTTTGAACACTTGTTTTTGTTTTGATTGTTTGCAATAAAAGCACTAAATACTTTTGTACATTCCTCTTCCTTTATGTGGTGTCCTCATTTGTACGGCTCATCCCAGTCATGACTATCGATGATGCCGGGTTCAAGAGTCTCCCAAATGAGAAGAGAGAGCATGGAGCCGGTCCCGCACCATCACAGTATCCATGACCAACCTGTGCGTTGATACTGTTCACCTATGCATACTCATCCACACTTGGGCCAGTGATCTTTATGCAGGTATAGAGTCACATGAACGCAGCCATCATGTGGAGTGGTGAGGAAATACACAAATCTGCATATTACCTGACATGCTGCGCAGGCGTTCAAAGTTTGGTGCAAAATTTGAGAAACAGTTGGCGGTGAGATAACCAAACCATTGCTATTGCAAAGCTGCATTTTACACAAACATTATCAACTCTTTCACTTTGGGTGACAGAGCATGGCTTCTCTGTATAGATGAAACAATCATGCGCCATACAAGATTTGTTATGAATAATATGGCATTTCTGTCAGATCAAAATCTTTTTAGGAGTTCATTGCTGTCCAGCGTTTCCAAAACATTCCACTTTTCCTGGGATGTGAGTGCTGATCTCTGCCTGCACGCCATCATCTGGCAGCTTCTAGTGAGAGAGGAAACCTCACAAGCTCTCCTCAACCCTGGTGAAGTCAGACATAGTTTCTTAAATGAGGAAAACTGATACCCCAAAATATAGGACCGTATTTGTGTTACTTTGAGATTTTTAGCCAGTAAGGACTGTTGCCCTACTCTGAGACACTTCATGAAACATTAGAACATTAGAACACTCTAGAGGAGAACAGGCCATTCAGCCCAACAAAGCTCGTCAGTCCTATCCACTTATTTCTTCCAAAAAATCATCAAGTTGAGTTTTGAAAGTCCCTCAAGTCTTGAGTCACTTGGTCACTAATTCCAAGTGTCTATCGTTCTTTTCATAAAGAAAAACATCCTAATTTTTGAGTGAAATTTACCCTTAATAAGTTTCCAACTGTGTCCCTGTGTTCTTGATGTACTCAGCTCTTTTAATCTTTCCTCATCACTCATCCCATGTAGCCCTGAATCAGCCCAGTTGCTCTTCTTTGGACCTTTTCTTGGGCTGCTATGTCCTTTTTTTTGTAGCCTGGAGACCAAAACTGCACACAGGACTCCAGATGAGGCCTCCCCGGTGTGTTATAAAGCTTGAGCAGAACCTCCGGTGACTTGCACTCCACACATCAAGGCGCTATATAACCTGAGATTCTGTTAGCCTTCTTAATGGCTTCTGAACACTGGCTGGAAGTTTAGAGTCCACTAAGATTTCTAAATCCTTTTCATAAGGCGTACTCTCGATTTTCCGACCGCCCATTGTGTATTCAAACCTAACATTTTTACCTCTTAAATACTTTAATCAGCAGTTAGGTGACACGTGAGACTGTGCAAAATCCAGGGTTTATTAATTTTGTATCTCATATGAAAACCCTCTTTTGCCCGACAGTATAATCTAACTCATTTCTTGTATAGCACTTTTGCTGAGTGCAGGCACAGAGCCCTGTGAACAATTCATCCTTAAAATACAAGTATAGATTATGCTAATTAAAAAGTACAGAACTGGTACACATACAAATACAGATGGGACTTTATTTGAACCTCCACCCTTTTTTTATTCATCTCCTGACTTGTTTACCTGCTGAGTGCCCCTCGGAGACACAGACGGTCCCGTCGCTCATCTAGAAGGTGTGCCAGCTTTGCCGTTAAACAACACCGGCTCAGTTTTTCATAGCCAGGCTTGTATTCTCAATGCCTTAGAGTTGTCTTTAACCCATTCTCTCCTGTATAAGATGCTGACCCTGGCCCTTGGGCACTGTATCCTGGGTTTAATTTCTTCACCTGAAGGTGGAATCACTCTTTCCCTGTGTGCTCTAGAAGAGAAAAGGCTGCTAACCTTCACACGCTCACTCGAGCTCATCTGGCAGCAAGCTTTCTTGCCTCTATCAAGGCTGCTCTCCTGAACGTGAGATCAGTGTCTAATAAAACTCTTATCCTGCAAGACTTTATTACCTCAACAACCTGATGTTGTTTTAAATGTCCTCTATAAATAAGTTGACGTTGACGTTGAATGGCCTGTTCTTGTTTATATTGTTCTAATATTCTTTCAGTCACAAGGGACATTTAAGCTGCTGTTTGTTCACTATAAGCAACAAAAAGATGGATCTGTGCATTTAAATGAAAAGAGTGAAATCTAAATAACACTCAGCATAACAAATACCCATCAAGCCAAGCGTTCACCAAAACCTATCACATATATGGCATAGGGATCATAAAAGTACACTACTCAATCACTAATCTTTAGTGAAATAAAAATAAGATTCTATAAAAAGTCCAACAAGTCCACAGAATTGATAATACGATACTATGGAGAACATTAGAAAAATGAATGAAGGTGGATGTAACTTGTCCAGATAATAAAGAGTAGAAAAACAGTCTTCATTTTTGAGGTAAGCTTCTATACCCATTTGTTGGTTGATCAGCTCTTTTCCACAATGCCGTATTTTTTTTCATATCCCAACTGTATTCTGCATAGACGCCACACGTGTGTTTCCCATTGGTCCTTTTCCTGTCATTATTTCCACTGCAGGCATTGTGATTTGCTGCTTTACAATCAGATGCAATCAAATTGACTTTTGCACATTTATGAATTGCATGAGATTCGTTAATATTTGTGATTCATTAGATATTTGTGTTTACTGTGATGTACAGCCTCTTGATCAAAGAGCTCATAAGGAATTAGATTACAAAGGCAAAAAACTCCTTGATATCCAATCAGATAAAAAGAGTTTAAGCGTCAACAGTTGTAAAATATAGCAGCGTTTAGTTTTTTCGCATTACGCTTCTTTAATGTTACAGCGAAATGGAGACATCTGTGTGCATTGTGACAGATAGGGGGCGCTCTCGCTTGAACCCCTGTCCACGACTCCAGACACCAAGTAAAAGTCCCAATAATGACTTTATTCAATCGCCATAGTGCACAAAGCACCCTCTCCTCCACAATTCTCATACACAAACCAATAATCACAATAATACACAATCCTCCACTCCCAGAAGCGTTGCCACCCTTCCACCCAGCTCAGCTCGCCGTCTGGGAGCTCCCATAGTCCTTTTATATATCCTGACCCGGAAGTGTTCCAATCCCCAGTCCATGTGACTCTCAATCACTTCCGGGTCAGGTACAAGTCCTTTCTTTTCACCCCGGAAGCCTGTCGCTCTTCCTTTGACGAACTTCCGGGTTAAAGGGCACAAATAGGTCTTTCGGTCCTCCCTGCAGCTCCCTTTTGCGGCCCCTGTGGTATCCAGCAGGGTCTTGTATAAAAACTGCATGTCCCATGAATCCCTGCTGGTCTTCGGGGCGCCTCCATACTGCAGGGAGGGCTCCATCTGGCAGCCTGGGGGTATTGGCCGGGATAACAAGCCGGCCACATCTCACAGCACGTAAGGTAAGTCTTTATCCTAATTGTTAGGAAATGTAGGATAGGTAATTACAAGATGTAAATGCTGTCATTATGATTGTTAAGTGCCAATTTAGACATGTATGCATACTGTAGTGACCCGGCAGCCAGTGCTGGCGGCATGATGCATTGTGGGTAATTTATGTAAAATTTACTGTTGTGCTAAATTAGCAAGGCAATCGAATTATTGTTCCTGTTGTAATTGTTGTATGTGTTTGTGTTCAACTGGAGGGGTGGATTTGGGTTATTGCCGTCCAGGGTTATTAAATTGTAAATAGTTACCATCAATGAGAAAGATGGCTTCGTTAATGACCTTGGCAATGGCTTTGCAATGAGATTGAGTTTTGTTTTCTGACTATCTGCTCTAATAAAGAGATACAACAGGACAGAGCTGTGTATTGCTAAGATTTCATCTAAGCAATGATTGCCGAGACACTCGGAGTCGTGCGGTGTATGGGACACGAGTGCTCGCTGGCTTAATGAGCTAGGTACAGCTGCGTGCATGGCGCTGGCATTCCGCTGGCCGACCTGCTTGGGAGAAGTGCACGGCTGAGTACGGCTCTGAAAACTTTAAGACTCAACCACGGGTCGCTACAATACTGTATACGAGTCGTATATGCAATGAAGCACCTATTGCAATAGCCATTTCTGTCCTTCTGTCTGTCTGTCCACGGGAAACATCTTGGCATCAAGTTTGTTGAGATGGTTCCCTTCTCGTTGAGATACCTTGAAGAGATTGTGCTAGACAGTTTAAAATTGAAAAATCTCTCACTGAAAAGTAATGGTGAATATGTGGACACGTCTAAGTTAAAACAGAGGAATGTTCAACTACAAATTAGTTCACTGTTTCAGTTTTGCCTTGGCAGCTGTTACACAAACCTGTATATTTTACTGTTTTTCATCCCTGATAGATATGACTGATGGAGAACAGAACCCCAATGCAAATTAATGAAAAACCAGAAGACTGCATACGCATGGTAGGATGCCATTGTCACTGGCTGTTCATGCACAGACACTGCTGCATGCATCTTCCTCTTCCTGATGATTTACGTCTTAACAGGTAAGTTAAATGATCTTACTAACATTAAAAGTATAACATTCAAGCAAAGAAAAAACAGAGTTATTTCCAGATGAATGAAGTACCCTGTGGCATACACCACTGTGCACAGAGCAAATAAATATTTACTCAATACTATGTACCTTACAGTACAATAAACCAACCTCACAGTCCCATTATCTACACATTATAATGATTCACTATTTCACTGCCACTACACTTTATTAGGATGGCCAGATATCAGGCTATGCATCCCAAAAATAAATGAAGAATATCAAAATGTTTTAAAGGCTACCCATTTAATAAAGCATTGTTCTGCCAAAACAAACATCCTTGTAATATACGTAACATAGAGCAACATGTAAGGGGATTCCCATAGCATAATGTAATATACCGTATATACCCGTGTATAAGTCGGGTCTTGAAACCTGAAAAATCGATCATAAAATCAGACCCTGACTTGTATGCCCATTCAAAAATACGACATTTAGATTTTTTTTTTTATTTTACATCTTCTTGCTTCCTCCAATCTCTCACATTAGTTTCTCAGACATCCAGTTTTGTTGCAGCAGCGCAGTTACCAATTTCTTTCACCACTTCAACAACTTTTAATTTAAAACCAGCTTCATATTTTCTTCTGATCGAACTCTCCATCGTAGATAAGGGATTCTCTTACGATTATGGTTAAGGAGGGCGTGAGACACAGAAAACAGTGCAAACGTCGCTTCGGAATAGTTTGGGTATTACCGTGTGGTCATGTAGGCACAATGCATAGATAAAAAGGCCATGTGCTCCGTGGTTACTCTCTCAGGTGGGCGTTAGCATATCGTAATCTCTTTGACCAATAGTGTGAGTTTTCCGCATTCGACTTATAGGACATTATAAAATACTGGACATTATATGGTAAAATCAAGCCCTGACTTATCCACGGGAGAATTTAAACACAAGTATATACAGTGTTTATAATAGTCTGGTCAAAACAAAGACAGGGAAAGATTAATTTAGAGCTTCTGTTAAATTTCACCATTAAGCAGACAAAAACAGTATAGTACTGACATTTATTAGTGTCCACTTCAATCACTGCAAAGAATCCTATGTATTCATTTTTCTTTGTCCATGCACAGAACTCTCAGAATCGATGATGTTAAAAACCGGGCATTGAACAAATGAAGATGGGCTTTGTGGGCATACATGCTACACACAATGATTAACTATCACAGTGCCACGTCCACCTGGCATCCATTATGTTCATTCGCTGTGATAAAGTTTACCTTTCACTTCTGTTGTTCCCTAACATTTGTCATTACTGGATAACTTTACAAGTCCCATCTCTTAAAAATGACATTAACCAGTTATGCTCAAGCAAAAATGGAACTAATTAGATCAGATTAGATTAGATTAGATAAAGTTTATTAATCCCAAGGGGAAATTCAAATGCATACTGCAGCAGAAACATAAAAAACGAGAATCCAGACTCACAGGATAAATTATACAATCAATCAATCAATCAAATGATAAATAACTCAAATAATTAATTAATTGATTAATAGTCTTAACAAGTACATCGGGTGGAGGCATTGAATTCCCTGGTAGCAGTGGACACAAAAGACCCCCTAGAGGTGCTTCTTAATACACTTTGGTGGAATGAGTCTGTGGCTAAAAGTACTCCATGAGAGCACCTCATGGAGCAGATAGGGAGGATTTTTCATGATGGCATCCAGTTTTGCCCCCATCCTCTTTTCCACAACAGCGTCCAGTGTGTCCAGCATTCACCCTGTGATGGAGCAGACTTTCCTTATATGGACTGATAGAACATTTCCAGCAGTTTGCTGCACACATTAAAACACCGGAGTCTCCTTAGGAAGTCCAGTCTGCTCTGGCCCTTCTTAAACAGCGCCACTGCATTGTGAGACCAGTCCAGATTGATCTTCAATGACTCATGAGACTTAAAAGAGATTCTGATTTATATTTATTTTAAGACTCAACTTTGTCACAGATGCTTCTCCTAAAATTCCTTAGTAGAAATAGCTTCAGACTAAGAGGAGATACATACGGTTTGTGATGTGTCTCGTGATAGGTTGCTGCGTATTCCTTAAGCATTCGATACTGCTCCTCTATGACTGTTGGTGGCAAATCTCCAAGGGGGGGTTCACCCCCCAGCTTTGAATGTCATGCAGATTTCCCCTCTGATCTGATGGTCATCATGGACTAGGTCTCAAAGACACTAAGAAGGGCAACACTGAGTCGTGAGAAAAAAAAAAGTTTAAGAAACGCTGCTCTAATTAAAGAGTATCATGCAACTCCTCTTATCGTTATTCAGGCAGCTCAGAAGTACTGCCATGCACACTTTACTAATGACAGACTCATGAAGACGATCTCCTGTTTTTACACACCTGTGAGATCACCTTCCTCCAATCAGAGGTGGCCTTAGGAGTACGCGGGGCCTTGGGCGAGTGTCATATGCGGGGCCGAAAGCCATAAGTGTGGGCTATATACCGTACCACCACGCTCACGGGCTTGTCCGCCTCTAATGCTGTACGCCTTACTATTGTTAAAAAACATGGTGCCTTATGTAGGTACCACTGGCCGTTTGATTATATTACATATTGTAATTGTTCTTATATTGGTTTAGTGGCCTTTAACCAACTTAATTAATGACTCATAAACATTTTGCACGCAAAATTAACAAACTAGATAACAGTCGTTTCTGCCGAACCCGCTGAAGTCGGCAAATTTATTTAATTACAGAGAACCAGAACACTTGTAATAAAACGAACACTTACCAAACAGCTGCTTTGACAGTCACAGACGGCGTGCGATAGGAGCTATTTCTAGGAACGCCCTGCCGAGGACCACTCTTTTCACCCAAAAGCAAGAAACATGATTTCTCACTCTATATTTCGACAAGAAAGAAGAGTCGAGATAAGGCCATTTGGAGACACCTACCTGGTATTAGCGTCGCCTTCTTTGCTGACACAGTGTAAATCCAAAACTGAAGGGCGTAATTATTATGGTATTTTGAAACCAAAAATGTTGTGCTAAGAGCTTTCTTCGTTACTGGTATAGATGCTGAGAAAGGCTTCTAAAGTAACAAGTCCTCGTTTATGAGTGGTTTCCGAAGAAATCCACCACGTACCGTATTTCAGTCTATAACGGATTTGAATGTCTTGCAGAGGCCCCGCATATTTGTATGACAAAAGAATCTCCTATCGCGGTGGCCTGGGGATGATTGCCCTAGTTGCCACCCCCAAAGGCCGCCTCTGCTCCAATCACGACAGACACCTCAACCAGCCCCCTCACATTACCTAGTGTATCTTTTAGACAATTTGTGCCACAATCCAGAAGGAACTCATTAAATTCGTGGACACACTCACACGCATGTGTACATCCACATATTCCAACTCCGACTACTCTCTGGTAAGAAATCTCTTCTCTCTTTTTCTTAAGCCCTTCAAATGATACTAAAATGGTTTCGATAACGTTTATTCCCTATCTCACAGGTTGATGTCTACCATCCAGGCTCCAACAAATGGTGTAGCATTCCACTCCTGGCCCCCATACTCTCTTGGCCACCTGCACACCCATGCAGTTGCCCTGCCATTTCCTTCACCACAGCGTTCGTTGACACCACCTTCAAACGTTCAAGGTAAGTGCTCCTTGTAATTATTTAACCAAGAGGAACGTTTATAAATAGTTACATCCATCCATCCATTATCCAACCCGCTATATCCTAACTACAGGGTCACGGAGGTCTGCTGGAGCCAATCCCAGCCAACACAGGGCACAAGGCAGGAAACAAACCCCGGGCAGGGTGCCAGCCCGCCGCAGAAATAGTTACATATACACAAAATATACATATATCGCCATAACACAAATGACCAAAATAGTAAAAATGTCACATTCCAACCCCCCATAATCCAGACCAGGGTCATGTAGGGTGCTGGAGATTAGACAGCAACAAACCTTGGACAGGGCACCAGTCCATTGCAGGAAAAACACACACCACGGCCAATTTAGTGTCACAAATTCACATAACCTGCATGCCTTTGGACAATTGGAGAAAACTGAAGGAAATAGACCCAGGGAGGACATGCAAACTCCATGCAATGAGGCCCTGGACCGCACACCCTGGTTTCCTTATTATGAGGCAGTAGTGCTACCACTGCATTAATGTGCCACCCAGAAAAAAAAAATTACATTTCTGAATTTTGTTTACATGTAAATATACTAGCATGTATTTCCCAGCGGCTGAGGGGCATCTGTTGGTGAAGAAAGATTCATGGATCTTGACCTTGCTGACAATGCTGTGATCTTCGCAGAGTCAATGGAGGCTCTGATCAGGGTGCTCGAGAGACTGAGCGAGGAGTCTGAGTGTCTGGGCTTGCGAGTGTCATTATAAAAACCAACACCCAAGCCTTTAATGACCTCTTGGGCACAACCATCAGCAGTGTGTCTGTCTGCGGAGAGAGTGACTGGGGTGACTCTTCTTATGAAGTCAGTAGATGGATAGGGAGAGCATGGGGGGTCATGAGGTCACTGGAAAGGGATGTGTGACGCTCCTGATATCTCTGCAAAAGGACAAAGGTCCAAGTCTTTAGAGTCCTGGTGCTTCCTGTCTTGTTATATGGTTGCGAGACATGGGCGCTATCCAGTGACCTGAGACAAAGACTGGACTCCTTTGCTACTTTGTCTTTCTGGAAAATCCTTGGGTACCATTGGTTTGACTTTGTCTCGAATGAGTGGTTGCTCATGGAGTCCCGAATGAGGCACATTACCTGCATTGTGAGGGAGCGTCAGTTACAGCACTATGGCCATGTGACGCGTTTTCCCGTAGGGTGATCCAGCTCGTAAGATCCTCATTGTTGTGACAGCGAGTGGCTGGACCAGGTCAAGGTGTCGCCCACATAACACCTGGCTGCGGCAGATAGAGGGTCATTTCCAGAGGGTGGGACTGGACCGCGTTTTTGCCTGGGGGGTTACCAACCAGGATCCCAAGGTGTTTCGTCATGTAGTGGGTTACAGCAACTCACTGTACCAGTGAATACTCCTCAACTTGACTTGACTTGATTTCTAAATGCAAAATTAGAGATGTAAAAGACAAATTAAACAATTAGATCATTTAGAAGTAAGACTGAACTGTTTATTTGTGAGACTGGTTGGAATAAAACCTGTAGCCACAGTAGTACCCCAGGATTGAATTTAGAAGCCCCTACCCAACACAATTCACTTTAAAAAATTGGTCTGGAGACAAACATTTTCCTGCCGCAAATTGAACTTGTGTCATTTCTGTCCAAGGTTTTCTAGTCCAGGTAAACACATTTAAAGAAGACGTAACCCTTAGCTCATATTCACGAGGAGCTAATCTTTTTTCCTGGCCTCCTAATAAGCCGTACCCTTTGATGGGAGTGTGTTTACCTCCCCCAGCCACAGCACATTAAAAGAGGGGAGATTGTGTCACTCAGGCCCCCTGTGACGCTTGCTGCCAGCACCACAGCAAATCCGCCACCGGCAAAAATAATGGAACTTGTATTGCCAGCTGCCTTAGACGAAGTCGTCTTCAACATAAGCCAAACTTAATGCCTTCTACAGGGTCAGAGCAAGGGCACAGAAATGGGAATTGATTCTTTTGAAATCCAAGGACAGCATTTCCATTTACCAGGCGAAAAAGAAAAAAAAAAAAATCCAAACCCCTGGACAAAGCTTAATGTACATATAGAACTGCAGAGGTGGGGAGAGGGGTGGGCTGGGGGGGAATGTCTGTGAAATGCACTTATGTTTTGTTTTTTTTTTTAAGTAAGTTCTCAGAGGTCTTTTGCCTTTTCTTTTCTTGCCAGCGTGACTGTTCATTCTCATCACTGACCTTTTACCTTTAGCAGGGTTCGCTGTTCAGTGAAGAGCGCCGCTCCGCACATCAGGGAAAGTCTTTCAGCTTTTTGAAATCCCTTCTTCATTAGCAAAGGGGAAAGGGGAGCCAGAAAATAAAATAAGTGAACAGCCTTTAGGTGCGAGGATGGCAAATGAATGGGAAGAAAGCTTCTTTACACCTACTTCACACATTATGTTCTTGACTCCTCCAGGAGTCTGTAATAAATTGCCACACTTCCTTTGACGAGGCTGGGATGACACCGTGAGATGAGACATCCTTCTGACAAATTACTTGTGTTTTGCTTGGAGTGTAAAGGGAGAAGGTGGAGAAGGTGTCTTGGGGGGGGGATGAGGGCTCAGCTGGGTCAGGACGTCAAGCTAATGAGAAGAGGTGCTCGGCTCCTGAAAACACGCTCTGGCCCTTCGTCTTCGCAGACACAGATTGTTAAGAAAATGGAACTTAACTAGTTTTCCTGAGGGGAAGATTGAAGGAAACTCCTCGGTTGGTTACAGAATTCTGTAAGTTTTTCTTACACTGTGATGAGAGAGGTCCATGGTGAAGCAGGATTTCAAATAAATAATTTAATAAAGGCACCTGGGCTTTGGAGGGATGCGGGTGTGCCTGGTAGTATGACGGAGCAGTTCCGGGATGTTAATTGGTTTGATCAGCCAATCGTACAGACGTGCATGATTCAGTGAATTGCATCATTAGCACACTTGCATCCCAATCTGTATATAAAAAGAGTCCAGGCAGTAAACTGGGAAGAGATGGGTGAAGAAGAAAAGACCTAGAGAAAGACGGAGGTTAGAAGGAGAGACAAAAATAAAATGAAAATGAAGTGCAGGAGCAAGCCAGAGCAGCGCTGATTTAGACTGAAGGCAGGTGTTTGGGAACGAGTTGGGGGTTCGAGCAACAGGAGTAGGAGCAACCTACCGCTGCAGATGTCACCCACCTGGAGGGCGAAGAACTGTGGCAGAAGACAGAAACAGGGCACTTTAGGTGACGAGTTAAAACCCCAGGTGGGGTGGTTGGGGTGCAAGTCCACGTGATGGTTAACTGCATTTGTTGGTGGGCACCTCTACCTGCTGGGAAAACCTGTTCAGGTGAGCAACAGAGACGCACCAAGGCTCGTTGTTTTTACTGATTTTATCCTCTTTTTTTTAATGGATATATTATTTATTTGAACATTTTAACTTACACCCTATCACTTATTCTTATCATGGATTACTTATCTTTATATATAATTCGCTACCGGGTTTGTCCGTTTGTCTGTCCAGGATTTAAAATCACCTGTAGCTCGCAAACCATTTGACCTATTGAGCTGAAATTTGGTACACATATACTGCGTGACGTCTACTATCCGCTGTCAGGGTGACGACTGACCTCCAAGGTTATTCCTTTTTTTATTTTTATTTTATTTTATTGTAGAATCAACTCTTGGCAGCAGTTAGCAGGGCGGCCGTGAGGCACATGCGTATGGGCGCCGTTCTCATTCCCTACCACCTTCGCTGTCACTTCCCCTACTTCTTCATATCTTAAATCATTCTTGAGGCAGGTTGAGGACTTAAGTGCCAGCTTAAGTGAAAAATTAAAGAAAACATACTAAGTAATTGCAACACAAACACTGACTTAATCAGTTTTAAAGCGAAAAAGATGTCGACGAAAGAAGAGAAGACGCGGGTCGCTAGAGTGGAGAAAAGAAGATCTACTCAGGAAGCAGCAAGCGCATCAACCTCTGAGCAAACGAATGATAAACGTACAGAGAAAAAGGATGGAAACTAGGAAAGCTCAAGTCAAGTGTATTCGTGCAGTGCTCCATTACTGGTTTTTAATATTATTTATAACTAGCTGATTACCCAGTGGCTTTGCTCACTGAGTGCAAGGGAAAACAATAAAATGTAGTACTGTATATAAATTATTAAACAGTAAAACATTAACAAGTAAGAAGTAAAGATACACTGAGCAGTACTGGAGTGCTTTCGGGTAAAGTACATTTTAAAGGCGCTATAACACAACAGGTAAGTAGCACTAACAGCAGCTTAAATGTATTGAGATCATCTCTCGGTAGCAGATCCCTTGTGAAAGGCGCTACACGACAGCTGTGGTATAGAAATTAAATTTTCTATGCGATCCTGCAAATTTCTGCCTGACTACCTTGCACTACGTGCCTGTGATTTAAGAGAAAAATTATTCTGAGAAATGTGGACACTGCCCTTCCATTCTTAACGGGCAGAAGGTCCAAACAATTCCCAAGTCCAAAATTTAACATGAAGAGGTCGGTACATTTTCTTAGATGTAAACCCTCCATCGTCTTAAAAGAATTAATCACAAATGCAACCTTGAATGTTGCGGGGTTTTAGGGACCTGAACTCACCTTAAGGGACAGTAAGTAGTCTTTTTTGTTTGTAGTTTTGCTTCGATGGTCATTCGGAAAGATTTCCACTCTCCCAGGAGCCGACGGGGCACTCGAAGTGTCACAAACAGTGTGAGAAGAGAGGACGCATCCTGAAACTGCGAAGCTCTCGACCCGGCAGAGCAGCCCGACATTCCGCACCTCCCAGGGTCCATTTTGTTCCCACAATAACTCGGCGCAGTTAAAAAGTAGAAAGACGCAAAGCTGTTTTCCTCATCTCTTCTACTATCAAGTACTGCCAGTTAAAAAACAGTTATAATGTGGCAGTTTCCGCGACAGTCACGTGGACAAATAAATAAAACTTCTCTGTCAGAACACGCCTGGCGGCGGATGGCTCAGCACTGGAGTCTAGAGTGGTGGGCAACGCAGGGCACACTTCTATGGGATAGATTGGCGTGTTTGTGTTTACTTCTTTTCAATATCAGTAAAATAACGCTCACACAAATAATAACAATCTCGTAAAGACGATATAAAAATGGCGTCCACAAACATTAGTTCCTGTATTATAATATGTTCTGTGGTCATACGTAATTTCCGTTTCAAACGCAAAAAAGAATTTTATATATATAGATATTATGTATTGTTAATCAATTAACTTGTACTTCACTTTTGCACCTTTGGGTTTCTGTACGCCAGTGACTGTTTTTCTTATTTGAAAATAAAAAGCATAAATCACTTGCATCTTCTTCTTGCTGACTGTGATGTGTGTGTCTCCATTTTCCCAGCTCATCCTTGGATATTTTATCGATGGTTAAAAGTTCAAGCTGCCAAAGAGCATGGAGCCCACCCGGACCTTCACATATACTAATCACTCCATAATTCATATAGGCCACTTTTATTTACTGTACAGTGCCTGCCTGGTGGGGTGCAGTCACAATTGACACAGCTTTCCAAATTGTCTATGACACCAGTTGGCCCTGATGCCCAGAACGACTCCCTATGATTAAAGATGTGTTTTTGTTCTTTAAATAGAAAGATGAACATATAATGCAAAAGTAATGTTAAATTTGATAGTGAAAAGACTACAAACAAAGGCAGAAAGCTATATGGAAGAAGATCAATCTAGATTCATGAAAGGGAAAGAAATGGACATGAGATGCTATCGGGGTGCCAAAGATGCTGCGTGAAAGACCTCTAGAGCATAACAGAGAACTAGATGTCTGTTTTATGGACCTGGAGAATGCATTTGACTGAGTAAACTGTGTAAAACTAGGAATATTGAGAAACATATGAGAAGATTGGGTGGGACAGAAAATTAATTAAGAATCTCTACATGAACCAAAGGTAAGAACCATATAGTATGTTCAATTCATCAAAACAACTATTCATGGTGGCTCTAAAATCGGTACTGACCCCTACTCTCTTTTCTGTTTCTTTTTCCGGTTTCTTTGTGGTGGTGGCCTGTGCCACCTCCACCTACTCAAAGCTTCATGATGCTCCAACAATGATGGACGGATTAAAAGGAAGAAGTCTACGTGACCATCATCATCATCAAGCCCTTCCGTGAGAATCCTAAATCCAAAGAGGACTGTTTCATTTATGTTAGGTAGATTGCCCAGAGGGGACTGGACGGTCTCATGGTCTGGAATCCCTACAGATTTTATTTTTCTCCAGCCGTCTGGAGTTTTTTTTGTTTTTTCTGTCCCCCCTGGCCATTGAACCTTACTCTTATTCGATGTTAATGTTGATTTATTTTGTTTTATAATTATGTCTTTCATTTTTCTATTCTTTAATATGTAAAGCACTTTGAGCTACTGTTTGTATGAAAATGTGCTATATAAATAAATGTTGTTGTTGTTGTTGTTGTTATAAGAACTTACAGAGACATGTCAGATCGGAAGAGGTAATGGACAGGGATATACTGACTCTCACCAGTCCGGTTTAACATCTACAATGAGAGAATAACTAAAGAAGCAATGACAAACAACAAGTTGGGCATGAAAGTTCGGTAAGATTTGCAGATGATAAAGCAATAACATCAAGCAATGAAGAAGGGCTTACAGGAACTAATGAACAAATTAGATTGCACATGTAAGATGAATGGAGTGAATACCAATGTGAAGAAAACAAAATTTGATGTGTATATCAAAGGAAAGAAGAACAAAACCAATAATAATAAAAATGGGAGAACACATCTCAAAAGAAGTGGACAGCCTGAAATATTTGGGAAGTATGCTTTCAACGGATGGAAGACATAAAAATACATATACCAATGGGCAACGACAGCCTTCATTGTGAAATTGCTAACAAAAAGAAAGGATAGAACACTGAAGGAAAAAATAATAGAAACAGTCATTTGGAGAGTTGCATTGTATGGAGCAGAGACATGGAAAATGAGGAAAGGGGACATCAATAGACTTGGAAGCATTTGTAATTTGGCTATGAAGAAGGATAGAAAAGATCAGATGGGTGGATAAAGTAAGGACTGGTCAAGAGAGGCTCATGTTAGAAACAGCGAAAAGAAGGCAACAAAACAGGATGGGACATTTACTAAGAGGAGAGGAAGTGTTGAAAATAGTGCAAACTGGAGGGAAAGAAATGAAAAGGAAGACCAAGGCAGACTTTATAATATGTGAAAGATGGTAAATCTTAGCAAGAAATGAAAAGAGAGCAGAAAACAATACAATGGAGGGACTGTTGATTGAAAGACCTGTCTTATGGGAGATATCCAAACAAGAGGCAATAGATGATTAGATGTATTCTTTAAAAGGGATACCACCACCAAAAAATTTGCTTTTTTTATATGTTACTTACCCTATGTGGTTTGTAGTAATGGCTGAAATAAATATTTTATCCAATGTTTTCATGAGGAACAGAGATTACAAAGTTTCTGATATAACAGGTGTCCGTGGTGACCAATGCTGGAAAACAGCAAATGCGAAAGCATCCAAATGCTCATGTCGCATACTCCACATGTCAAGTCGCCCAGTTGTATACTTATAACATCCCAAACATTTGCTATTTTTACTAAAATTATGTTATATAAGCCATGTCCGCAAAACATTGTGAATTACTGTGTGTGCTGTGCTCAAACGAGAAAGTGCATTTGAATCGTAGACCCACTTACTGTCGTTACATTTCTATTCATATCCACAAGTGGGATTCTTCAGGACTGTGAAACTCTCCAGGTGGATTGACCTTCTGCTTGTGGAAGCCCCCCAGATACGCACAAGTACAAGACGGATTCTCTGAATCGGATGATGTTGTCACTTGCCTGTCTTGAACTTTTAGTTTCTCGGCATTAGCCAACGAATAAGGTGTTACTGGGGACATTTATTGACCAATGAACTTTGAGCGTTCATTTGCATCTGAGCACGTGTTCCATTTTCATTCACAAGGCACCAGGCCAGCCCATCACAAGGCACCCACTCACTCACTCACCCTTGGCCAGTGATGTGAACACCTAGGACGACAACTATGGGGGGGTGGGGGGGTCTGTGGCAGAATGAGAATGAGTGCTTTGTTTTGACAGCACGGGTGTAGCAGTCTACAACTCCCAGTCAGAGGGCGTAGAGGTTGCTGGGAAAAAAGGTAATTAAGCGGGCTCTTTAAAAAGGAGTTCATAAAGATGCAGAGGGGATCGCTATCAACCGTCTGTATTTGTTTCTGCGCATCACATACGCATACACACGCACACACATGCACACTCCGTTGGATTACAATAAAACCACTGTGGAAGGCCATTTCTTCTGAATGTATCTGCTGTCTTGTGCCTGCTTGCCCGTGTAATTTTTCGTCTTGGTTGGATATGTCTGCTCCCAATCACGCCATATCTTCATGCTATAACTGGAACCTGGTAGGACAAAACTTTTTCATTCCGAGGGCTGTTTATGGGGTTTATCATTCCACTCATTCATCATCATCTGCACCTGCTGTACTGGACCTTATTGTTACTGTTAAGTGATTACTGAGTAGTGTCTGCCGTTCGTTTTCGTGTATGTAAATAATTATCGCCAGTGAGGAGTCAAGGAGGGATTCTGTGTACACAGAAACAAATTGTTTTTTCCTTCCTTAATTGTTAAACATTTAGTTTATCTTTTTTTATATCTTTTAAAGAGACTGCAAGCCAGGTCTAAACAGGTCTCAAACAACAAGAAGTGTCCAGGGTTGAATGAACCATCAAACCTGTGATATGAAAGAAGCGGCAGGAGAGATGGCTGAACCAGACTAATCTCTGTGAGTACCAATTGGAGGTGGCAGAGAGGGCTCACTGTGTGCAGTCTGGGGGCTGCTGTGTTGGAGCAGAAGGCATGACTGAGGTTGGAGGAGATTAACTATAGTCAGCATGGTCATTGGGGATATGGTGTGAGGATCCCATAAATGGGGCAAGGAATTGTGCTCATCAAGAAAAAGATTAGTTGAGTGATGTGGTATGATGGTCCAAGTCGGTTCCATGTTGTCTGTTGCTTTCGGGAGCCTCTTGAACCTGAACCGTCGATAATCATGAATCGAGATGAGCCGGGCAAATGAGGATATACACATGCAGCAAGGGGCAGGTGCAAGAGTGCTCAGTACTTTGATTAAAATCAATCAACGACTGAGCAGTGTCCACACAGTGCAATGATCCAAATCTTTCATAAATAAATAATCCATAAAATGTCCTGTTAAAGTATCCGTATAAATATTTCCAATAAAAATGAGGTTAAAATCACACGGCAGGAGCCTGTTCTTTAAAAATACACATAAGCCCTGGTGCATTCTTCTAAAACCAATGTCTCCTCTGTTTACCCAGCATGGGACCTTGCAGCAGAGGAGACACCCAATTGACAGGCACGACCAACCTTTCTCACAGGTTTGGGTCCCTGCTGTCTCCGCGGCTCCCAGCCATGTGCCAAACCTCTCGCTGCCAATCCTCGCCATTACATGAGACCGTACTTTGGTCTACTCCAGCTAACCCCAGATACTCAATTAGAGCGGACCTCTTCAGCCCCCCTTAAGTATCAGCTCTACACCTCCTGGGCCTTCCTCCCCCCCTTTGCTGCACGGTGACATCTCCCGATCCTGCCTTCGTTCGTTCAGGCTCTTTCTCACTCTCCTTTTTAACTTCTGTTGTGCTCTTTTTCATTCTATTTCTGCCTCTGTTCTTTCTTTCCTTATCATGTTGTTTCTACATCTGTCTGCCATGCAGGCTTCTTTATACTGCCCAATCGGGTGCAGAATGGACCCTCCATCCTCCCTGAGGTGTGAATGCGGCATCTGGCTGATCCATCTGCATCATTACCCAAGCACCCCACTAAACCCAGAGTAGCGCCATCGTGCACCCACCTGCACGTTCTTGGGTCTTGATTATTTATTTAAACATTTGTTCTATGCCACAGACCACTTCTCAACCGTGGTCACAGCTTTACTGATCTGGGTCCGCCAATATGCTCCATTGGCGGCTGGAACAATTGAAGGTAAGGAGCCTTTAATAGACATGCCAGGATGTTAACTAGTTTTATTCATTTATGACGTTCCCTTTTTTTTAGGCATTGTTTTTGTGAACATTTATTTATTGAACGTTTATTTAACTGCTTGTTGGACGCAAACTTCAAACTTCCTTTCCGTGTCTCTCACTCGCCGCTGTAGGGAAAGAAGAATCTGCTGTCAATAACCTGTTATACTGAATGTCTTGTAATGAAACCTACAAGTCCATAAAAGAAGCAACTACCTTCATGAATTTCAGAATCGTTTGACCCTTATGGTCCGAGTTAGTGTGGCATACAGAGGCACCCCTAGTAACTTGGAGCACATCGAGATCTGAAGACTCCTTCAGAGTACAGGAGGGAGTCCACATAAACGGAGAGATCTCTCACAATTTAACCAGGGGGTGACAGGTGAAGGCCTTCCTTTGTGACGTGTCGTCAGAACAGCAGCAGAGCCAGCAGCAAGCGAGAGAAATCAATGCTGGTCTAAAACCACAAATATCCATATTCATACGGCTCTGCAATCACACTAACGAGAAATGGCGCGTATACATCTTAATCTGCGAATTGCACTTTATTACATTTGTAATTTTGCAAAATAGCTTGTCATTCATTTGAGAGTTTTTTTCTTTTTTTTTTTTTTTGCCACAATGTTCACATAAAGAAAAAACCTTTAAACAAAACATAAACAAATCAACAGAACCACCAGTTCCTAATCAAGGCAATCAGTTGTGTTTTCAAACGTCTACCTCACTTGATACATAGGGCTGCTTTAATCTTTGTCTATGGTTTAATTGCTTGTTTTTGCATTTTTATGTGGGAGGGTGATGATGTTTCAGACATCTTATCACCTAGCTTGGAGGATAAAGGACTTTTCAATTACTTTGTTTAGATGCTAATGATTGTATTTCATTAGTGGCCCCTCTCATCCCTCATCATCAGTAAATGAATGAATATGCTGTAATTTAAATTATTCGAATTATGAAAATTGCTTTAAAAGGCGACACCGGTATCATCGTTTTCAGCTGTGACATAATGTCATTTTAATTTAGATAATTGTCTTAATTATGTGCGGTCCCGCAGTGCACTAATTATTTAATTGTATTGTCTTTTTTGCCCTCTTTGCTTTCTCCCTTTTTCCTCCCTCTATGAAGGATAGTGTATCTCAATGGGAATCACTTAAAGAAGTAGGAGCAAGCGGTAGGAAATTGGAAAAGTTTGAGTAGTAGCCACTGGAAATCCTGATGCATTCGTTAGACTCAACTCCTTGGAGATGGATAGTGTTGAGGGTGAAAGGTGCTATATAACCGATTGATTGGATCAGTGTCTTAACTAATTGATGGGTCAATCCTTCATTTTTTACAGAACACACTATGTCGAGGCATCTTCTTTGTAAAGCACATAGGACTACAGCTCAAAAGGACAAGACAGCAAAAGTTCATATTCAATTCCAATTAAGGTTATATTTATCCTCCTTTAAGCCCATCACAATAACTACAAATGCATCCATCCATCCATAACTTAAGATAATGTTATCAGACCTACTTATTCAGCCTCAGATGTAAGGCAGAGAGATTTAAAAAGTAATGAATTTGTTATGTAACACAAAGAAAGAAAGTAAAACAGTATGGAATACATACAAAGAATATTTGTGTGCATTGTCATGCCTGACCATCGGTGGATTGTCTTCTGGGCTGAAGCATGTAACACCACTCCGGGACAAGAGGGGGCGCCATAGCTAACAGCATTGCCTCTTTTTACCTACACAGTACAAAGAAGATACCCAGTAAGGGCAACTGACCCCATCCCTTCCAGTCTGAGCCCTATAAATTCCAGTTGTCCCCAGATGGAGGCTTCTCATTTTGGAATTGAGCAGACCACGGGTCACAGCTACTCTCAAAGCTGAACTACCTCGGACAAGCCCCAAGGCTATACCCATTTGTTTATGCTGATTTTCTGTTCCATTGTGTGCCTGCTTTGTCTGACCATTGAATTAAATGTGTTGACCCAGTTGAGGCCCCAACACTTCTTTTGGACTTGCTTCACCCAACCGCATTTTATATTATAGTTGTAAACAAGGATGGCAAAAGCTCAAGAGTTGCACACCTCCTTAATGATCCAGTTTAACAGATAAACAAAAGCCATGAAATTAAAATGAATAAATGGCCAGTGCCCAGGCTTAGGGTTGCCCAAGTCAGCTCTGTTACAGGAGTTCCATCACTCTTGGCTGCAGGACCTGGAATGAATGACTATTTATTTTCTGTGAGTGGTTTGAATACTAGAAATTCTTCCAGATGGGGTGAGACTTCCAGGCTATGCTTCCAGGTCAGGCATCTTCTGGTCTGTGCGCCCCAGAACTGTGGGTAGAAAAGAAGAGGAAGTTAGCAAAAGCGCCCTCTTACATCCTAGGGTGGCATCATTTATCTTGCAGGAGCCTTGAAGATATCCTCTAAGCGCACATGTGTCAAAATTTTAACATTTAATCTTACAGAGCGGAGCAGATGGTCTTCACTGGGTCACTTTAAGTTCAGATTCAAAGTTGTATTAATAATTATTAATTTGTTATTTGTGCTTATTGTATTTTGCCATTGATGGATAAGTTCATTGTGTGAGACATGCCCGGACACCAACAGACTGAGACCACATCTTTATAAACCACACATTTATTTTCAGTTCTCCAAGAAACAGTCCTACACAGCACACAGTGCTTCCCAGCACTAACCACCGTCAATACGGGCCTTTCTCTCAAAGTCCGTGGGCCGCCTTTACACTCTCCACGGAAGCCTCGTCCTGCTCCCACTCCCGACTCTAACTCCCAGACTGTAGAAAGGCGGGTCCTTTTATTCTCACCTGGATGTGCTCCAGGTGCTCCGTCTGACGACACTTTCTGGTGTGGCGGAAGTGTCAGGAGAGCACTCAGAAGCACTCCGGGCATCCCTGGAAGGATCATCCTCTATGTTCCCGGGTGTGGCGGAAGTAGATGTTCCCCGGGCCCTCTGAGACTCGGGGTGCCCCCTGGCAGTGGCCACGGGCCCCAATGGGCTTGAGCCTCTTTGCTCCATTCCCATAGTCCTCTCCCAATCCGGGGGGGGTTGCCCCCTCGTGGCCCGGAGGACATACAGGCCACCTCCCGGTCCTTCCAGGTGTCCCGGCTGGGTCTGGCCCCCAACCGTTTGTGGCAATTGTTATTTACTAAATGTATTACCACAGTTTGGAAGCTGGTCCAAATAACAAGAGTCTGCCTCTCACATGTAGACCAATGGATGAGCCCAACAACAAACTAATACACCACTTCTGGTTTAACCTTGGAAGTGCCTTCCCTTCCAGTATGTTTAAGGAAAAGACACCAGAAGTCAGGATTCATTAACAAACCTGGAGTGAAGGAGGAGGAGCACCACAGATAACTGATTGACGGCTCTTTAGCAGCCAGTCAGAGAGTTAGAAAGAAAAACACGCAATTCTCATATCTCACACTAATAAATGTAAGAAGCGTTTTCCCAGCTGAGGTGGTTCTGCCTTTCATATCTATCTGTAAGGAGACCAACTCTAAACCTCTCACCCTTCACCACCTAACAGCTAATGCGTGGTGAGCATAGTGGCAGGAAAATGGCTGCTATCACATCATCTAGGTCACAGGTGTCGAACTCCAGTCCTGGAGGGCCGCAGTGGCTGCAGGTTTTCATTCTAATCATCTTCTTCATTAGTGACCCGTTTTTGCTGCTAATGAACTTCTTTTTGCCTTAATTTGAACTAACTTGACTCGGGCCTCTTAGTTGTCTCTTTTTCTTTAATTAGCAGCCAAACAATAATGAGACATAAAAACAAGCCACCACATGACTAGCTCACTTGTGCCAAACACACAATATCTGAAAATAAAGAAAGGTGAAGGTGGTCTCAGTAACGCTGATCTCTCAGGTCGCCAAAATGTTTTGATGGTGGTCTCAGAAAAAACAGAAAATGAACAGTTTTGGAAATGTCTGCTGTGGCAGAACGAGAGCAGCAACAAGCCATGGAATTAAATAACTGGTTTAATTAACAGCAAGAATCGGCTTCTCATTAAGAGATTGGTTGAAGTTTGAAATCCCAGTTTAGCTGGTCATCTGTTGGCTGGTTTCACGTCTCATTTCTGTTTGGCTGTCATTTAATGAAGAAAGGAATCAATTGAGAGGACTGAATCTTCAAAAACAGGGCTATTAAAATGAAGGGAAAATGTGTTAATTAGCAGTGAAAACTGACTAGGAAAAGGGTCAGAATGAAAACCTGCAGCCACTGCGGCCCTCCAGGCCTGGAGTTCGACACCCATGACTAGGTGGATACTACACATTAATGGTGGTTGAAATGCTTTCCCACTCACTATGTTAAGCGCTTGTAAATGTAAAGAACTATTATTATTGAAGAAGTCGTCTTTGAATTTTATTAAATCTGAGAAAATTGAATCTGACAGTAGAGTTTTTTTTCTGAAGATTAATTATGTCTTCTTATGGATTTTTACCTGTGGTTGAAAGACTCCAAAACTGTTTTCAGAAGTCTGCTTGTCAAGGAAGCACTTCAAAGGCTCAGTTCAGGAAAGAAGGCTGAAGGTGTCGCACAGTCGATAACTTCCCCTCTCTAACCATAGAATGGAGGAGGACGCCTCAGAAGAACCTTGACGTCACCTCCACTCGGACTCTGAAAGTCTCATTATTTTCCAGTTCTTCTACTATTGAAGAAGCACACTAGCAAGTGGTGGGCATTTTGATTCACTTAATGGAACTGTTTGTCATTTAAGTGAATCATTTATTTTGATAATTTGATTCATTGGATTCATTTTTAGGATTAGACCCTTGCATATATGGGGCTGGGCGAGGGGTTGTATTACAAATATTTAATTATTCATACTTTTTTGCATGTGTAGATATAGATAGCTATAGATAATATATGTTAATCCACATTAATAAAAGGATAAGTGTCTGTGTTTCTGTGTGTCCATCCAGTTTCTGTGTCATTCCCACAAATGGTGCATCACTAACATTAATACTGCTTTTACAAATCCCATACCAAATGGCATATAAACAGAGACCTATGCATTGCATTTGTCATTCTAACAGATGGCACTTCACAAACATTTGTATTAATGCATTTATTTATTTGCTGCACAATTCTGATACACCCTTTGGAGGAATGGCAAATGAAATGCATTTTATTGTTACCAGCTTAACCAAAACACATAACAGTAAGTGGTGCACTGCAACCGTTAAAGCCAAGGTCTACATTGATTATTTATATTTCAACCCATCTTAAACAGGTAGCACAGCTAGTGTGTGTGTGTATATATATAATATAAAAAAAGCTTTTTTTCATGATGATAATTCAAATGACATTCAGTACACAAAGCATGACAACACAATTAATAAAATAAAATGTTACATTGCAGAACCATAAGTGAATGAGATCTGTATGAATCTTTGGGAGTAATAATCTGTTCATGAATCAGATGAGTGAGAATTGTTTGACTGGTTCTCGGGCAATGATTTAGTTTGAACTCAGTGACCCATAAAAATGTGTGTGCTAAAGTAAATTTGAAAGCAAATAATTGGTTGAAATTGAAACAATATTTTATAAAGTTCAGTTTTGTGTGACCTAATTTTAATGTACAAAGAGACATAAAAGTATTAGTTTTAATATTGTTTATATATTAAGTTTGAAACGCGGGCGGCACGGTGGCGCAGTGGTAGCGCTGCTGCCTCGCAGTTAGGAGACCCAGGTTCACTTCCCGGGTCCTCCCTGCGTGGAGTTTGCATGTTCTCCCCGTGTCTGCGCTCCGGTTTCCTCCCACAATCCAAAGACATGTAGGTTAGGTGGATTGGCGATTCTACATTGGCCCTAGTGTGTGCTTGGTGTGTGTGCTTGGTGTGTGGGTGTGTTTGTGTGTGGGTTGGCACCCTGTCCAGGATTGGTTCCTGCCTTGTGCCCTGTGTTGGCTGGGATTGGCTCCAGCAGACCCCCGTGACACTATTCGGATTCAGCGGGTTAGACGATGGATGGATGGATGGTTTGAAACAATCCTAACAGTGATTCATTTCCAATATAAATGTGTTGTTACTGTATTGTACTTGTATGATGAATGAGAGAATCAGCAGAGGTAGAAGTTTTGTTCATGAATGTCAATATAGTTTGAACTTAAAAGAATGAGAGGGGAAGTGAATCAGGACTCATGATTTAGGTGGTCCTTGTGCATGCACTTTAAATATCTACTATCTAAGGAAAGACACTGATGATGACGATGAAACGTGTCCTACACATGCGCTTTAGCACTCCTCTTCAGCTCCACTGAATTGATTTGTTTGTGCTTGCAAATAGATTTGTATGATTCACTGAAAAGAGTCATTCAAAATGAACAAATCTTTTACCAGTTGCCCATCACTAACTTAGAATGCAAGTGAACGTTCATTGATAGACTATTACCAAACAGAACAGATCATCCCTATGGGAAACAAACTTTGAGGACTAAAGGAGCCATATTATGGACTGCTGAGTTTTTCTTTGTTTTAGATGCATGTACACTCACCTAAAGGATTATTAGGACCACCATACTAATACGGTGTTTGACGCCCTTTCGCCTTCAGAACTGCCTTAATTCTACGTGGCATTGATTCAACAAGGTGCTGAAAGCAGTCTTTAGAAATGTTGGCCCATATTGATAGGATAGCATCTTGCAGTTGATGGAGATTTGTGGGAAGCACATCCAGGGCACAAAGCTCCCGTTCCACCACATCCCAAAGATGCTCTATTGGGTTGAGATCTGGTGACCATGGTGGGGGCCATTTTAGTACAGTGAACTCATTGTCATGTTCAAGAAACCAATTTGAAATGATTCGAGCTTTGTGACATGGTGCATTATCCTGCTGGAAGTAGCCATCAGAGGATGGGTACATGGTGGTCATGAAGAGATGGACATGGTCAGAAACAATGCTCAGGTAGCCCGTGGCATTTAAACGATGCCCAATTGGCACTAAGGGGCCTAAAGTGTGCCAAGAAAACATCCCCACACCATTACACCACCACCACCAGCCTGCACAGTGGTAACAAGGCATGATGGATCCATGTTCTCATTCTGTTTACGCCAAATTCTGACTCTACCATTTGAATGTCTCAACAGAAATCGAGACTCATCAGACCAGGCAACATTTTTCCAGTCTTCAACTGTCCAAGTTTGGTGAGCTCGTGCAAATTGTAGCCTCTTTTTCCTATTTGTAGTGGAGATGAGTGGTACCCGGTGGGGTCTTCTGCTGTTGTAGCCCATCCGCCTCAAGGTTGTGCGTGTTGTGGCTTCACAAATGCGTTGCTGCATACCTCGGTTGTAACGAGTGGTTATTTCAGTCAAAGTTGCTCTTCTATCAGCTTGAATCAGTCGCCTCTGACCTCTAGCATCAACAAGGCATTTTCGCCCACAGGACTGCCGCATACTGGATGTTTTTCCCTTTTCACACCATTCTTTGTAAACCCTAGAAATGGCTGTGCGTGAAAATCCCAGTAACTGAGCAGATTGTGAAATACTCAGACCGGCCCGTCTGGCACCAACAACCATGCCACGCTCCAAATTGCTTAAATCACCTTTCTGTCCCATTCTGACATTCAGTTTGGAGTTCAGGAGATTGTCTTGACCAGGACCACACCCCTAAATGCATTCAAGCAACTGCCATGTGATTGGTTGATTAGATAATTGCATTAATGAGAAATTGAACAGGTGTTCCTAATAACCCTTTGGGTGAGTGTATATAACATATGATAAATTTAACAAATTACATTTTTTGGGGGGCCCCTTCTCATTATAGTTTGTGTGGCTAATGCCTAAATCCAGCCCTATCTACATCTGATAAGCACCACTTGAAGTTCATTTCTTTAACACTAGAATTCCTGAAACCTATGAAAAAACTTGTAATCCCAGCCCACCTTAAATCCCTTTGCACCTCCCCTTTCAGCATCTTTTGTTTTGTAAATGTGTCTCGATAAGCACAAGCTGCAGGTGGAAGCTCCATGCAACTGTTGTTATGGTTCTGCCTTTGTCCAGAAACTGTTTCATAAGCTTTATGGCCTTAGCCTCGGAAAGTCTTTCTCCTGTGGAGTGACTGGGATCTTTTCTGAATAAGATCAAATACAGTCGTGTAGAGTGCAACAGGAGATTCTATCTGCAGCTAAAGTCATTTCAGTACACATGTAGTTTGTCAGCATGCCCGAGTCGATCAAACAGCTCTGCAGTTTACTTGTGACTTTATGCTGTAGGAAGATACATAAATAAATCAAGGTAAATAACATTCAATCTGGCTTTTATATAAGTAACATATAAATGTTTTTTTATATAAAGACCATCACAAAACATAATCACAAACTGGACTTTGCTCGATATCATGGCGAGCTCTGTAAGCTGTGCTGTTTCTTTGAAGGACACATGTGGTGCAGACTGACTGGCAGGATGACGCCTGACCTGTTGCTGCATCTAAACGGTGCCATCTTTCACCTTTACGCCTGGTGCAGCTGCATTGTTCTTATATGTGAGTGGACATTTCTTGCGGGGAGGGCTTCTGTTCTCTTTCTCCGACGTAGATCCCTCGTCCTCATCTGAGTTCACCTCTGTTATATCATGTCTTTGTTTGAAAACAGCAGTGTCAGATCGGGCGAGCATGAACGCTACTGAGAGAATAAAACTGAATAAAAAAAAGATGCTAACCTTTACAACTACCATAAATTTACACCGGCAGTTACAGACTCAAATCAAATGTATGTTTTATTGTATAATAGTAACAATAAGAGCAGCTCACTACTCAAAACGTTAACTCTGGGAAGCTACCAGGATCGAACCTGCAACCTGTTGGTTATGAGTCAACAGTTCTTACTGCTGTACTACCAAAGCAGTTGTGTCAAGTACACTAACCCATTTATTTTTCTTCAGTTATATTCTTGAACAACAGCGCACTTGTTCTGCTATACTTGTACCTTTTGTGAAAGTGCTTATTTGATATTTGGACTTCAGTCTTCGCACCTTATACACTTCATGTCAAAATTTTGTCATTAGTACTAAAACATGAAAAAAGTTTGTCTTTTAGGTATGTGTTCAACATTTCTGTCATGCTACACTTACATAGATCGTTGTAGACACGGAACACAAATGAAATGTATGTGTTCCAAATAAAGATATATTATTTACCCTCTATAGGTACCTGATAAAAAAGACTTGAGCTGGGAGAGCTTTTTGCCCTACCTGCAGCAGTGGGTGATATGGGATAGCGGGCTGCTGGATGCTTGTGCTGATCAACACATTTACAACACAAAAGACACTGAGGAAGAGGTGCAAATTAAGGGATTTAAGGTGGGCTGGGATTACAAGTTTTTTTGTAGGCTTCAGGAATTCTAGTGTTAAAAGACAGAAGTAAATCCAAACAAACTATTTGCTCAGCACCTGACACTAAAAGGTTAACTGGTCTTGTAAGGTCTGCAGTAATAAAGAAGTCATTCTTCTGGAAAGGAAAGAGGCAGACAAGACTGCAGTACAAAAAAAGAGCATAAAGAATGTAGGAACAACTAGTCACAGGAAGTCATATATGGGACGATATGGGGGCAATACATTATAAAATACCAAATCATCAACATAAATACAGTGAGAAAGTCATGTCTAGTGTCCTCTCTGTACTGATGCAGATTTAGTGCATTTCCTTCGTGTGACATGTTTCGAAACCGTCACCAATGCACAATCCAACTTCACAATTGGGAGAGTAGACCCATGTTAGATAGATAGATAGATAGATAGATAGATAGATAGATAGATAGATAGATAGATAGATAGATAGATAGATAGATAGATAGATAGATAGATAGATGTGAAAGGCACTATATGATAGATAGATAGATAGATAGATAGATAGATAGATAGATAGATAGATAGATAGATAGATAGATAGATAGATAGATAGATAGATAGATAGATAGATGTGAAAGGCACTATATAATAGATAGATAGATAGATAGATAGATAGATAGATAGATAGATAGATAGATAGATAGATAGATGTGAAAGACACTATATACTAGATAGATAGATAGATAGATAGATAGATAGATAGATAGATAGATAGATAGATAGATAGATAGATAGATAGATAGATGTGAAAGGCACTATATGATAGACAGATAGATAGATAGATAGATAGATAGATAGATAGATAGATAGATAGATAGATAGATAGATGTGAAAGGCACTATATGATAGATAGATAGATAGATAGATAGATAGATAGATAGATAGATAGATAGATAGATAGATGTGAAAGGCACTATATGATAGATAGATAGATAGATAGATAGATAGATAGATAGATAGATAGATAGATAGATAGATAGATAGATGTGAAAGGCACTATATGATAGACAGATAGATAGATAGATAGATAGATAGATAGATAGATAGATAGATAGATAGATAGATAGATAGATACTTTATTAATCCCAAGGGGAAATTCACATAACCCAGCAGCAGTATACTGATACAAAAAAAAAAAATTAATTAAAGAGTAATAAAAATGCATGTAAAAACAGACAATAACTTTGAATAATGTTAACGTTTACCCCCCTGGGTGGAATTGAAGAGTCTCATAGTGTGGGGTCTCCTTAGTCTGTCAGTGGAGCAGGATGGTGACAGCAGTCTGTCGCTGAAGCTGCTCCTCTGCCTGGAGATGACACTGTTCAGTGGATGCAGTGGATTATTATTATTATTATTGCAGTGTGTTTCTTGGCACACTGTTCTGATATTTTTTTTCTGTTTCTTGTACAATCTGAAGTGCACCTTGTGTTATTGTTGGCTACTACAGCTCAAGCCTTAGCCACTTCCACATGTCCCCCTACATGAACATTGACAGTTGCTGCATTGTGAGCAATGCTTAAGGAGCTAACGTCTGTCTTTTCTTTCTACATGATGGCCACACAACTACTTGCACCAAAGTGAACCTTCAGGCGACCAAAGTCAAAATGCATTTCTTGGCGGTTCGGTCGTACAGGGCCATATCCATCAGTTTCACTGCCCCTGTTAGCATCTCATGACCAGTTCACATTGTCATTACTGTCACGTAATTCAACTAATGGTTCAGTTTCAGTTTTTTCTACAACTAGCTTCACAGCTTCTTGTTTATATGCCATTGTGTTTGTGTTCTGAGTGGCAGAACACAGAAAAGTTCTCTTTTTTTGCAGTATGGTGTTGTCTTGAACATTATTCGGGCTTAAAACTATAAAGAGGATTCATAATTGTCAACTCGAGTCTGACTCAGGAATAACAATATTTACATAGAAATCCAAACTGGAGTCACACTCAGGGTTAATGCCAAGGAGTTTAAAGACAACACCTTGATACACCTTCTGAGCCATTGGCTCTAAGCGGAGCAGATGTTCATGTCTCAAATGTGTTAGGCAGAGCATTAGCAAGTGGAGTGTAAAATGTGTGATATCTGCCATATAAGTTGATAAATGTTTTGTATGTCTTTATTTGCAATGTTAAAGAGTCGGTAAGCTGGACAGACCAATTTTCTACCCCCATAGTTTCACAGATAAGGAAAGCTCCATCATTAATTCTTGACTCTCTTGCTTGTTTTGTTTGGCTCTACAGAAAATAGTAGATGGGGGCGGGGTTTGTGCTTGCATGAGCTGCTTCATTAGTGAATGTTACACCCACACTGTAAAGTAGCTGAGCTGGGAGGGGGGTTATTGATAAATGGCCCCAGGATGTGTTCATGGTGGTGTGAGTCAGGAGCTGCAGTGAAAGACATGCAAAGATCTTGCCATGAAGACAAGACCACCTCTCCCTCATGCCATCTTGACATGAACAACAACAACACCATTTATTTCTATAGCACATTTTCATACAAACAGTAGCTCAAAGTGCTTTACATATTAAAGAATAGAAAAATGAAAGACACAATTATAAAACAAAATAAATCAACATTAATTAACATCGAATAAGAGTAAGGTTCAATGGCCAGGGGGGACAGAAAAAAACAAAAAAACTCCAGACGGCTGGAGAAAAAATAAAACCTGTAGGGATTCCAGACCATGAGACCGCCCAGTCCCCTCTGGGCATTCTACCTAACATAAATGAAACAGTCCTCTTTGGATTTAGGATTCTCACGGAAGGGCTTGATGATGATGATGGTCACGTAGACTTCTGCCTTTTAATCCGTCCATCATTGAAGATGATGAAGAGAAGACCATTTCTCTCATTTTCTCTCCACAAAGAGAAGACAACTCTATCTCAGCAGCCATACTGAGACAGACAAGCTGCTTGGGCCTGTGCAAATGATGAGCTGAAGGAAGAATCGTAATACAAGTACAAGTTAGGGAGGCACAGTGGCGCAGTGAAGTAGCGTTGCTGCCTCGCAGTTAGGTGACCTGAGTTCGCTTCCTGGGTTCTTGCTGCGTGGAGTTTGCATGTTCTTCCCGTGTCTGCATGGGTTTCCTCTGGGTACTCTGGTTTCCTCCCACAGTCCAAAGATATACAGGATAGGTGCATTGGTGATCCTAAATTGTCCCGTGTGAGTGTGCCCTGCGGTGGGCTGGCACCCTGCCCAGGGTTTGTTTCCTGCCTTGTTGGCTGGGATTGGCTTCAGCAGACCCCCGTGACCCTGTAATTAGGATATAGCGAGTTGGATAATGGATGGATGGATGGAGTACAAGTTACTGGGCCACCTGAAGCTGCGCATCTAGCATTATCAGGTTGTGCTTGTAATCAACACTCATGTTTTGCTCTGCTTCCTTATAATTTGGGCATTTTATTTATAATAGATAATTAAATGTGTTACATTCTCTCGCCTGATTGTTCTATTGCCCTGTTTTGTTGTTTGAGGGCTTAGAAATAAATGGTAGTATAACAAATGGAGGTTAAAAGTACAGGATTTGAGACATTTTATTAAGGTCTGCACAATAAAGAGTATAAAACAGGGTCACCTAGGACTCTGCACAACAAAACAGTAAGGTACCCATAAAGTCAATGTGACAAATTAGGTAGTCCTGTTACCTCACAGCTCTTGGTGCTCAGTTTTCCTTCACGTTCTGCCATTCTTCTTCAAAGTCCTGCTGTTGTGCTTGACCTGTGACTGTAAATCTGCAGCATTAGTGAGTGTGAGGGGGTGCAGTAGGCTGATTTGTGGGTTGCACCTGCTGCTGCTGGGCTGGGCTGCACCTCCCCATGACCCTGACAAGTGGAAGCACATTTTGATAATGGGTGGATGCTTATGCACATCAAGTAGGGCCTCCTGTCTACTTTATAGCCACTTTAAATGTGATCAGGAAAGCAATTACTTTAACCCTCTGCAGTTGCCTAGTAACAAACTGATTTTTCAAGAACTAATAGCCACATTCTGGCGGCACCATCTATTTATAAAGGAAATCCACAGAGTGAGAACTTGAAATTGAAATGGGAGCTGACTCTTCTTGTTTCAGCTATAGGACGAAGCTCGGTGACTTTAGTAAGTTGCCTACGGTTATTATCCTCTTTTCTTTTTCCTCAGCTCATTCCATTCACTGCTGGACTTTCAGAAGAGTGTTTAAAAGCATCCTGCACATCTTCCATATACGTTGCTTTAGCTGATATTTCCATTCTGCTTTTCTTCACTCTACTTTGACCAGATGGCAGGTGGGCTTGAAAGCATCCTATTCACAGTCCCTGAAGCCTGCTGTGCCAGATGAGCAGCCCGTGTATGCTGGTTCCCCTTCAGCCCTCGCTTTTCTTTTCTGATGGCTGACACACCAGTGAGAAGGACTAGTGGCCAATCTGTCATAGAGGCTGGAAATGGCAAATAAAGCAGTTTCGACTTTGGATAGTCTTCAGTATGTTGGTAGGAGTATAATCCAGGAGAATCTTATCATCACAAATCATTCACCCCCTTGAAAGTTTTTTATTGTTATACAACATTGAATCGCAGTGGATTTCATCTGGCTTTATCATGGTTTATAAAGTGACACTGTGTGCTTTGTCCTACACTAGAGAGAGAGATGAGCAAAAAATATTTTGAATGTAACTAGGAGAAAAGACGTAATCAAAAATTGTAGACCAGGATTTCTACTGTACTGTTACTGAAGCCAAAAACAGAACAAAAAAATAAAAGTCGAAAGAGACTCGCAAAAGTTAAAACCAGAAAAGAGATTTGAAAAGCAGAAGGATGTTTCACAAAAAGGATTTGAGGAGGAGGAGAAGGCTAGGAGCATGCATTGATACAGCACATTACCGCACCGGTTCACCGACAAAAGCACGATAGACATATGTGCCCCGACAAAACCACGACGGACAAATGAGCGCCGACAAAATCGCCACGACAAAATCGCGAGAGAGGCCAAGAGAGTGGGACACGTACGTGCACATTATGTACACATTAGGTGCTAGGTTATAACTGTTATAACTGCTGATGGCATGCCGCGAACAAATAACTCAGTCGAGGGTTGGCATAACGCGTCGTATACGAAGCAGAATTACCAGCAGTCAGGCAAGTCTAAATACGCTCAACTATCAAGACGTCTTGCTGCAATTCTTCCTACATATGCAGGGCGTGATCTTAAGGACTATCTGCGTGCCGTACTGATGGCATGCCATGTCTCATAATATTGACTGCTAAAGTAAACGTTGTTATATATGCTTTAAACTAGTAATTCATATTTAATGAAACTTTCGCGATTTTATCGGTGCGATTTTGTCTGCACGATTTTGACGCCGCGTTTTAATCGGCGCTATTTTGTCACCGCTCAAATGTCTATCGCGCAAATGTCAGGTCACAGCCACACCCACCAGATTTGGTATCCAACTAATTCGGATTGGAAGTGTTCCTCTTCGTGACCTCCAAGGACACACACCCAGCACCACAGGAAGTAATCCTATTGATGAGAAGCCAAAATGGTGGCAATTAATGGAGCAAATAAATTAAACCCTTTAATGGGGGCCCTATTTTCAGTAGTCACTCCCCTGGTGGGGGTTTTTTGTCTGTCTGTTCCATATAGGTGGGAAGCTGAAATTTCACGTGCTCATTCCCTGCAGTGTACTTACAAAAGTTAAGTATATTTCATGTCCTATTGCAAAACCCAAGGGGGGGAAACGTGTGTACCCCCTAAACTGTATATATAGAGAGGGGAAACCCCTCCTCACTATTTCTGCAACTTCCAATATACGTAGAAAGCCCAAATTTCCCACGCTCATCATTTATACTGTACTTACAAACGTTAAGTATGTTTCATTTTTGCACCGCGCCCCGTAACAAACTTTCAAAAATAACGTCTTCTTTTTGGCGGTTCTCACCATTCTGCTGTAAGGAACCTTCGGAACTGACCTCTCCTTTTGGTGGTTTAATTCCTTATTTCCGTTAACAGATGATTTATTTCACAGCAGAGACTCACAAGGACTGCCCCCGGTCCCCCTTCCTTTTTCCGCACGCCCGCTGTCTGCGCACCTACCACGTGGTTGACTCCCTGACTAAAAATGTGCATTTCTAATACACAACATTTACAATCATAACTTAAACTCTTTACAATCATCAAACTTACTCTCAATACTAAAATAAGCCTACGACAATTGATACACCATCTGGACCCACTGCTTTGCTGGCACAAAGTCTTTTCAGCTCTCTGCTCACCTGGGCTGCTGTAATTGTGGGTGGGGATGTCTCACCTATGCTGGTATCAGCAGAAGGATGGTTGGAGGATGCAGTACTCCGAGGTGAGAGTGGGTTACTGTGATCAAACCTATTAAAGAAGTTGTTCATTTGGTTTGCTCTCTCCACATCTGTCTCGATGGCGGCACCCCGCTTCGAGCTGCAGCCAGATCGTTCCTCCCCCACACTATGCGACTCTTCAATTCCACCCGGGGGAGTAAATGCGAACATTAATTTTATTTTAATTCTTTTCATTTTTATTACTATTTAATTTAATATTGTTTTTTGTATCAGTATACTGCTGCTGGATTATGTGAATTTCCCCTTGGGATTAATAAAGTATCTATCTATCTATCTATCTATCTATCTATCTATCTATCTATCTATCAATTACATTGACAATCATGTCAAGTTATTTTTAAAATGTTTCCTTTTCTTTTTCATAACTTCTTTACCACACTAACACACTGCTGCGTAGCACGGGTATTTAACTAGTATTATCTAATTGACAAGTGAGTTAAATTGTTGGAAGAAAAAAAATTTTAAACTATAAACCAAATTATTAAAACTATTTTCTGTTAGCAACAATAAGCTAATTTCGTGCTAGTTTTTTTTTTTTTTATAGACTTATTTTTAGATGATCCGCTGTGGCAACCCCTAACGGGAGCAGCCGAAAGAAGAAGAAGAAGATTAACACAATGTACAAATTTTCCATTTTTCACTTAGTCCACCAGTTGTGTGTGGTATACACGGAGCAGTGCAGAGTGGAACAATTCAGTCTATTGTTTCCCTCCTCTGCTTGTGTGACAAACACACTACACGTCTCTTATGAGATGTCTGCTCAGCATGCAAACATCTCTGTTATCCTTCCACTTCAAAGCCATCAACTTATTTCAGAATGCAGCAGCAACTTCTCCTGATTTCAATTTTTTTTGTCATCACAGATTTTGGCAGGTCCTTTCAGTTTGATCTTACTGTTCCTACCGCATCAGTTTCCATCAAATTCAAAAATTCATACAGACTAATTGCCTAGTGTTATCAGATAACCTTGATTCAGTAACTTCTTCACAAGTGTTAGCACAATCAGCGACGGTTTTGTAAAATTACACATATCGACCCCTCCTACATCGTTTACAAGCGCTGTATCTTTTCCCGTGTACATCATCATATTCCACACATATCCACTTTTTGCCTCACAACGCTTATAGAGGATTCCATCTCAATCTCGATCTTTTTTCGGAATACATACCTTCCACCCTAGATGGCCTTTCCATAGCAATAAACTTTCATCAATCGAAAGATCTCCCTCTGGAATGTAACTTCCAGAAACTTTTCGAATGCAGTGGTCAAAGACGGGCTTGATTTTGTACATCTTTTGAGAAACTGGTCCAGCATCACTATATGCTTCATTATCAAATAATGGGTAACACACATCTAATTGCTACACAGAAGGAACAAATCTCAAAAATAAACTTATAAAGCACCAAAACACAGGAAAAACTACTGACTGAATTACCACTTGCAAAATAAGAGCGGTAATCAAAGAAATTTCATATGTTCAAAACTTTGCTCATGGTAAAAACTGCGAAGGTACACTGCTGAAAGAAAGACGTTCGTCCACTAAAAATAAATGGCAAAACTAAGTCCCTTTCCCTTAGAAATGTGACTGAGGGCAAGTGAAAGAAAAAGTACCGTTAGGGGTCCTTTGGTATACCATTAGACTTTCATCCAAGTAAAGGATGTCAGTACCTCTGCCACTATGAGTACAGAGTTCAACAAAATCGCAGTACAGTAATCCCTCGCTATATCGCGCTTCGACTTTTGCGGCTTCACTCTATCGCGGATTTTATATGTAAATATATCTAAATATATAACGCAGATTTTTCGTTCCGTTTCTCCGGACGATGGGTCTTTTTACTTCTGGTATATGCTTCCTCAGTTGGTTTGCCCAGTTGATTTCATACAAGGGACGCTATTGACGGATGGCTGAGAAGCTACCCAATCAGAGCACGCAGTTAAGTTCCTGTGTGCTGATTGGATCAGCGACGGAGCGCCGAATTCGATTCTGCTGCGTTAACCAGAAAGTCTTGTCTCGCTTATTCAGCATCAACGTGTTTCGCTGTGTAAAGAGTTAACTTTTGCGCTCTTTTGTGTTTATCTTTGTGCATAGTCAAGCTCTTCGTTATGGCTCCAAAACGATCTGCTCCTGCTACTGCTTCAGGGGCCATGCCCAAGCGCCAACGGAAGATGTTAACGATTGCCGAAAAGGTAAAAGTTTTGGATATGTTGAAGGAAGGGAACAGCTACACCACTGCAGGATGCCATTACAGCATCAATGAGTCCACGATTCTTTTTATTTAAAAAGGAGGAAAAGAATATAAGATCTACGGCCGCAGTGTCCTGTAACCAGAGAGCAAAACGAGTTGTAAGTGGACGTAATAAGGCGGTAGTCTGGATGGAATCTGCTTTAGGGATTTGGATTAAAGACTGCCGGAAGAAGAACATCGGCAGTGCTACACAGTCGCCTGAAGAGGCTCCTTTAAAAGAGCTGTAACGCTTTCCTTTGTTGCGCAGTAAAATTAAACTCATCGTTATTGGATAAGTCGTCGTGTCATTGTTGGTGAGTAACCATAATTAATTTTCTACATACAGTACTTAGTACATGTACATACGTTTAGTGTCATTGTACACACATTTTATTGTAAATAATTTTTCTTGCATTGTACGTATTTATTGCTGGTGGCCTGTCTATCGTAATGGCTGTAACATATGTGATATCGGAGATGCTCAATATCTTTAAAATAATATTTAGGTTTTACTGTATATAAACAGTGTGTTTACATACATAATTTCAACGAATCTTACCTAATATCTAAGAGAATATAAAGGGTTTATGCACCTATAACTGTGCGGGAAATGTTTATAAGAGTTTGGGAGAGTTTATAAGGGCTTAAAATATATAAAAATAACCATATGAACATATGGTTTTTACTTTGCGGATTTTCACCTTTCGCGGGGAGTTCTGGAACGCCCCCCGCAATCGAGGAGGGATCACTGTAGATGGCAGAACCATGCAGAGCACAGATCTGAAGGAACTGCTTCAATTGACACATTCCCTGAGGAGGGAAAAATCTTTTTATTAAAGATTAAATTATTAAAACCCATTAAAGGGGTTAACAGAAGCAAAAGAAAACCTGTTGGATTCAGAATCCAGACCCACCAAAACCCCCAAAATGGCTACAAGAACTTGCAGAAAGAGGCTAAGAAACCTGCCAATAATTTTAATAACTATCCTTCATAGCACTTCTCAGCATTCACGAGTGTGTGTTAAAGCCTTTGTAAGGTATTCTCATTTAAAAGAGGATTTTAGAAATTTGTGTGAATTTATTCAAAAATAAAACTGAAATCTCACATTGACACATCAGACCCTTTGGCTCATGTGCACTCCATTGTATTCTTCATCATTGAGATGATTCTACACCTTATTTGGAGTCCACCTGTGATCAGGAAAGGCACACACCTCTCTATAGAAGGTCCCTCAGTTGAGCAAAAACCAAGCCATAAGATCCAAGGAGCTGTCTGCAAAACTTGGAGACAGGATTATGTCAAGGCAGAGATCTGAGGATGCAAAACAATACCTGCAACATTGAAGATTCCCAAAAGTGCAGTGTCTCTGTGATTCTTAAATAGACGTTTGGAACAACTAAGACTCTTCCTAAAGTCAACTCCTAGAGAGGTGACCATGAACCCAATGGTCACTCTAGCTAAGCTGCAGAGAACCTGTATGGAAATGGGAGAAACTTCTAGGACAACTGCTACTGCAACACACCACTGATCTGGTCTTTATGTTAGAATGGCCAGACAACACTTGAAAGTACATTTGGAGTTTATAAAATGGCACCTAAAGGGCTCACAGACTATGTAAACCAAGATTCTCTTGCCTGATTAAGTATGATCGTGGCAGCATCATATTCTGAGGTTCTTCTTCAGTGGCAGGGACTGGGGGACTATTGGACTCAGGTTCAGTGTTGAGGGAAAGCTGAACAGAGCAAAGTACAGAGATATCCTTAATGAAAACCTACTCCAGAGCACTCTGGGATGAAAGCTCACCTTCCAACAGGACAATGGCCATAAGCATAAACCAGACAACACAGAATTGGCGTAGGAAAACATTTGGGGAATATCTTTAAGTAGCCCAGTCAGAGCTCAGACATGAACCCAATTGATTTCTTTCTGTCTATTGATGCTAACTTAAAGAAATAAATGAACCATTAAATAATTCAGTTAAAAGTCAGTGCTCACTTACAGATTAAAAACTGAACAATAAATACGTTCAAAATCCAAAGTGAGATATTCCCTGGCACGAGGTAAGACACCTCAGTATGATAAGCATGCCTCTTGCTCTTTGGTGAATCTGGTCCACTGTAGTTGCATTCGATCTACTCCCGTTAACCCTGGTCCTTGTTAGCTTCAACCGGGATGCACCTAGCTGGTCCTCCATCATCCCATGCACTCCATCGTGCTACCTAGATCACAGGAGTATCATTCCAAATCCTAAAGATAAGTGAGGACACCCCTCAGAGTACCATGTCTTTGCTTGCTCATAGGGGCCTGACCGCCCTGTCACCTTTCTTCTTTCGCACTTATTTGCTTCACTAATCTTGTCTTCACATTCCCTTTCATTATTTTCCAACCTCTTTTCTATACCGCCCATCCTTTCCTTTCATACGAGGTGCGATCCAAAAGTTCCCAGAATGCATTTATTTAAAAGCATACACACCAAATAACAATTAATGGTGAACAGTTCCTTCAAAATAGTCACCCGCTGAGTTGATACACCAATCCCAGCGAGATTTCAACCTTTCAAGCACCTCTAGAAGTCGTTTTTTTGTCAGTGTGTTCAAGACGTCGGTTGTTACCGCTTGGATCTCCTCCACCATCTCAAATCTGCATCCCTTGAGCCTCATCTTCATCATAGGAAATAAAAAAAAATCAGACGGCGCTATATCAGGGGAGTACGGAGGGTGGGGAATGGCAGTAAACTTTGTAGAAGCCAAAAATTCAAGCACAATCAGAGATGTGTGAGCTGGTGCCTTGTCATGATGCAAAAGAAATGACATGTCAGCCCACATCTGAGGACATGTTCGGCGAATTCGATTTCGCAAACGCCTTAGAACATCCCTGTAGAGTGCTCCATTCACCGTCTGTCCTTGTGGCACAAATTCCTTGTGGATGACACCCTTCACATCAAAGAAGCAAATGAGCATTGACTTGGTGTTGCTGTGAACTTGTCGAGCTGTTTTGGGTCTTTCAAATCACTCATTTTCACAATCAACCCTTCACAGACACAACCGAAGTTTAAACGAGAACTGCGACTTGACGTTATAACGTGTGATAACAGCTCTCAAGGACAACTTGAACTGCTATCTAGCGGCGATTGATATAACCAAACCCTTCTGTCTGCAGAATAAATGCATTCCGGGAACTTTCGTATCACACCTTGTATATTGGCAGGCGCAAGTGCTTAAATACATACCCCAGAGTGTTAAAGAGGAAAGTGGTCAAACTGTGTGTGTCTGTACTTGAATTCAAACATGCCAATCCTCCCATCAGCCTCACTAGGGGTGTTCCACCACCCTGCCAAACACACGCACCCCACCGCCAAGTCAAACCACAGTATTAGTTTTAAAAACCAGAGTCGCCATGAACCTCATTTCATGACAAACATACCCAAGTGGAGGAAAATATAAAGTGGATCTCTTAGGCAATGTGTACAATTTGTTACCCATGTGCGTCTGGGAGTTCCCTGAAAAGCCTGAGTTAAGTCGCCAATGGTATTCTCTGTATATTTCAACAGACGGGAGAAGGTGGAAAATGTGGGCCGTGAGCAAGACCCTGCCCTTTCCTAGTCAAATTCCTTCAAAAAAAGGAAACCCAGAAAGGTGGTGCATGAATGCTGACTAGAAACTGAGTCCAATAACAGCTGTAAAGCAACGAACGACAGAGTATTATTGACAGATTTAGAATCCGTGTCTTGTCGGCTGTGCTTCATGCACCTGTTTTGCTTTTTCTTGGATTATTGCTTGGCATTAAATGGGGTTTACTGGGAAAGTACCCCAACACTCCTCTCTTCTCACAGCTACCGCCTTGCCACTGGACACAAGTTTTGGCGGGAGAGCATTTCTGAGGGATTTGCAAGGTATTTAGCTCAGGTTTAGAAACGGTGTGTTTACTCTTCAATGGAGACTGAAAAGGAGACAGTGCACACAAAATTGATTCCACATTCATCCTCATTACCCGGACTGGCCATCACAACACGTGCTGTAGAAAGCTGCAACCAGTTTACAATTACCTGGAAATGTCCGCACTTTCTAGGTTGACTATTAAAGCCACAGGATTGCAGAAATTAAAATGGCCCATTCATTTATCTCCAAAAATATTAACGTGACATTCCCAATCCAGCCCTCCACATGAGGTATACCGCACACGAATCCCCTGCAGACATGACACTGTAGTGCAACGCAGGGTACTGAAAGTTCCCCCCCCAAAAGGTAAGGTAGTGGGCAGGTGGCATGAGTTGAAGCAATCCACTCAAGTCACATATTGCATGTAAGTTGGAAATGTTAGTAATAAAAGACAACAAGAATATGTTGATTTTCATCAAACAAATTAACGTGTTAACCATTTTAAATAAAGCAATAAATTCTGTAACGTGGTATGTTAATATTGTATGTTCATTGTTGCTCTGAACATTGTTCATAGGGTGCCCATTGCTAGTGCAGTAGGCACTTCAGTTCAATTCAATTTATTCAGTCTATTCAATTTATTCTTATAAAGCATGCTTCCACTTATAAGCCCATCATGAAATACACTAATTACTAATACAATAGTCAGAACACAACACAAAATATTTCCAACAAAAACATAATCCCAAAGAAAAGAATAACACCATGAAAGAGTTGAAAAGAAACGTATTGTCAGGAGGGTGACTAAGCGACTGAGCCCTGGGGGTCTGACCTAACAGGAGCATGGGTAAGGATTTAAGAAGGCAACAGAGAGGCTACATATCTGTCTGCCACTCTTTTCGTTGTGAAATCAAAGTTGATAAGGACCGATAAACTCCAGATGTTGTGAATACTGCAGACAGAATGGTGAATAGAAATGCAGGTCTCAGAATATCCAATGCCACACCAGCCCTGAAAACAGGGCTCCCCTCCAAACAGCCTGATCCCAGACCCTACAGGTGTCATGTATTAAACCCCTTGGTGTTAACTCCGAGCATCTCTTGGGCTTGGAATTCTGTAGATTTTGATGAGCTATGCAGTGTAAAGCCCAAATAACAGTTGGGACAGTATTCTGCTGCCATCTTGTGAATGAAATAGCATCATACTGCAAAAAAGATCATGGCAGTGGGGAAGAACCTTCATGCCAAATAACACAATGGCGTATAAAAGTAAAAAAATGTAAAGCCAGTTTTCAAGCAGACTTAAACTGAACCATTCGCTGAATCAAACAATAGTCATGATGATATTAATTGGACATCAGATGTTGACATGGATATTGAAATTGATGCATATGACACTGTACTACTGAACTGCCATGATATGGTTGGTGACTGTGGCAAGAAGGTAGAATGATTGTGAATAAGTAGAAGAACAAAAAACGCTCACCCCCTCCCATAAGTACTGTTTACAATAGGGTGGTGATATTTTTCCTCAGCCGGAAAAGGGTGGATTGCCCTCTCAGGGTTGGGGGCGAGATCCTGCCCCAAGTGGAGGAGTTCAAGTATCTCGGGGTCTTGTTCACGAGTGAGGGAAGAATGGACCGTGAGATCGACAGGCAGATCGGTGCGGCATCCGCAGTGATGCGGGCTCTGCATCGGTCTGTCGTGGTGAAAAAGGAGCTGAGCCGTAAGGCAAAGCTCTCAATTTACCAGTCGATCTACGCTCCTACCCTCACCTATGGTCATGAGCTATGGGTAGTGACCGAAAGAACGAGATCGCAAATACAAGCGGCTGAAATGAGTTTCCTCCGCAGGGTGTCTGGGCTTTCCCTTAAAGATAGGGAGCTCAGAGTAGAGCCGCTACTCCTCTGCATCGAGAGGAGTCAGATGAGGTGGCTCGGGCATCTGATCAGGATGCCTCCTGGACGCCTCCCTGGTGAGGTGTTCCAGGCACGTCCAACCGGGAGGAGGCCCCGGGGAAGACCCAGGACACGCTGGAGGGACTATGTCTCCCGGCTGGCCTGGGAACGCCTTGGGATTCTCCCGGAAGAGCTGGAAGAAGTGGCCAGGGAGAGGAAAGTCTGGGCTTCTCTGCTTAAGCTGCTACCCCCGCGACCCGACCTCGGATAAGCGGAAGAGAATGGATGGATGGATGGATATTTTTCTGTTTAGGATTCTTTACTTGATTGACCTGAACAGCATACCCATAATCCCCTCTATTGTAGATCCCTTGTGTGTTTAACTTTACCAACCTGCTCATTGACTGGGTTGAATGCTATAGTAGTTCAATGCACCACCACACACCCCACATCCTTATTTTTTTTAATTTGTAACCCTAGACAATTAGACCACCAGAACAGGCAGGAGAGTCAGTTACATTTTTTATTCATACACTGATATATTTAAGATTTTTCGTTATGTCCAAAAAATAAGTAGAGTAAAAAATACATGTTGGCCAAATCGTATTTTGTTTGCTTAGGTTGCCAGGTGGCTCTCTGTCTTAGTATGTTGAATGGTCTCTGGTTCCTCGGTAGCCCTGCTTGGCCATTGGATGAAATGGCAGAGACATAGCATGGCTGTCTGTATATATTAAGTAGCATAGATGCTGAGCATCTCTCTTATCCCTTGATTTAAGTTCATCCCTGTCATCCTCAAAATGCCTCCTTAATCAGTGGATGTGTAGTTCAGCCTCAGGCACAACTCAACCTTCCTTCCACTCTCTTGCCAGGTTGCCCTTTGATCTTGGTCACCTATATTCCATCCATCCATCCATTTTCTAACCCGCTGAATCCGAATACAGGGTCACGGGGGTCTGCTGGAGCCAATCCCAGCCAACACAGGGCACAAGGCAGGAACCAATCCTGGGCAGGGTGCCAACCCACCGCAGGACACACACAAACACACCCACACACCAAGCACACACTAGGGCCAATGTAGAATCGCCAATCCACCTAACCTGCATGTCTTTGGATTGTGGGAGGAAACCCACGAAGACACGGGGAGAACATGCAAACTCCACGCAGGGAGGACCCGGGAAGCGAACCCGGGTCTCCTAACTGCGAGGCAGCAGCGCTACCACTGCGCCACCGTGCCGCCCTCACCTATATTCCCCCAGGCATTTTTCCTGGAAGTAGAAGAGGTGCTCACTGTTCCAAAGCTTGTATTCCTTCCACAAGCTACATATGAACAATTTTACTAAGCAGTTGTGGTAGACGGTAGGAATTTAGGGACCTTGACATCTCAACTTGGTGTTATTTTGGAGAAAATGGATAGGATTGGCGAGCTTTTTTGGGCGGAATGGCCTGTTCTATACAAAATGTTTCTATTGTTCTAACAAGGTGATTAAAAAAAATAATAATGATCTATCTATCTATCTATCTATCTATCTATCTATCTATCTATCTATCTATCTATCTATCTATCTATCTATCTATCTATCTATCTATCTATCCTCACCTCCTGTTTTTAAACTTTTCTCTATATGAGTTTTGAATAATTAATCTTTTTAGACATTAGTCAGAATCAAACAGACATCAGCCAGTGTAGGATTAGAATTTTTCATGATCACAAGCTAACAAACAACTTAGAAATGTTCAGCAAAATGTGGGGGACAGGACAGGTACTGTGTGTTGTGGAGGGGGCGAACTGGTGCTCAGCTGGGAATGAAAAGTATTGGTGGGCATCAAAAGCATGTTCTTATTAATGTGCCGAGTAGGAGAAGTGTAAAGGGGGAGTAGTGGTGGTCTGATGCATGCCTCATTTGTTTATTCTGAAATTTGGCTTTTTTTTATTTGACTGTGTATATTGTTATGTTGATATTTTCTCTTCTATTCTCAGACAGACAGACAGGTAGATGGATAGATATAAAAGGAACTATGTAATTTATAGACTTAATTCTTTCACATTTATCTATCAATTATATAGAGCCTTTCACATCCATCTATCTATCTATCTATCTATCTATCTATCTATCTATCTATCTATCTATCTATCTATCTATCTATCTATCTATCTATCTATCTGTCAACCTACCTTCTAATCTGCCTACCTACCTATCTTTCTTAAAAATTGCAGCATGAGTCAGATCCTGGTTCGAATGTCAAATGCAGTTTTGGTACACTAAATTAATGATGATAACCCAAAATTTGTATTGACTAGGATGGATTCTTATGAAATGCTTTGATTGCGGCTTTAATGAATATGAGACTTGCTTATTTAGGTCCTCGTCTTACTAGGCATTTAACAGCTTTGAATTCAAAGCAGCTTGAATGAAAAAAGCATAGAGGCATTAATGCAGCCATTCATGTCTGCCCTATAATGAGTAATGATGTGCCTGTGGGGAACAATCTTCCTCAAATCTAGCCTGGTAATTATTTTGCACCTCTAGTTTTTGGTAATAAGGGTTTAGTGGCCGATCAGTAAATATAATCAGGGCCATCGTTATAGCCGATTCATGCATCGATCCTTTAAATGAGAAGTATGAAGGGATCTGTCAATGTGTCCACAAAGAAGGTGTCAAAGCAAATCAGTGGATACCTAAAACTATAATCATCCTGTAATGAAAGGGTTTGCTAATGAACCTTGTTGTCAGTCTGCCTGTGTTGTCAAACCTCTGATTTAAGTGAGCCCAGTGCAAGGCAAAAACTGATTAGCACGACCCATAGATAGATGACCACCACTGACAAGACATTTGGCTACTTTGTTCTTAAATGTATTTCAAGCAAAACTATCCCAGAAAGTTATTTAATCCATTGTGATAGAAATAGGTCCATGTGGTAGCCCTCCACAATCAGAACAATGCCTGGGAGGCAAACAGATAACAGAAAATGGTCTCCTTATTAAACAAATACGCTATACAGGGGAATAAACACAAGGAGAATGCAAACTACAAATACACTGAAAATAAATGGTCAACTTGCATCATCCACAGTCCTGGAATAAGCACTCACTTCAGACCCTGATCTTGCTTCCTGACAGCAAGCTCACCAAAGCTCTGCTTTAAACCTCAAGCCGAAATCACTTTTTGTATTGAGGTTGCTCTGCATCTGCTTCAGGAACACCAGGCTCTCTCCCAATATTTGCGCTACGTTCGGTAGAGGCCCCAGTAGAAGTGAGAGGAAAATGGGAAACCTGAATGGAGGCATTCAGTGAGATACTAGAGAAATCTTCACAGTAGAAATGCATAAGTGTCCCTCTCTCCAAAGAATAGTTGTCACAGGAACAGAACTCCTGACCAACAGAGGACATATGGTCCTAGGTAGTGTCGTATGGTACTGTGCTGACTCTCTCGTGTCCCTACACTCCTGAGCTTTCAGTTGTTCTTGAAGGGTTTGAGCTTCAGCATAGCACCCCCATCTTCCTTCCTTCTGTCATGATGATGAGATGGATAGATGCCTTTGAAATTTTGAAGATAGATGGCTATTATTTCACACTAATTACAGCCATGCACTGACTTATGGCTCCATTTGGCCGTATGTTGGTCACAAAGTTTTCAGGTCATTGTAATTGATGTTCTCTATGGGTCACTGATCCACATATTTTGACTACCAGTACAGATTATCACCAATCGATCTTCACGTCTAGGGAGCTGCATGGCAGGTCCATGTAAGGAAGTTTTTCTCAATCTCCGGGTCACACTGCTGGTGGGTTGCAGGTTACCATCATTGAGTTACATAAGTGATTGTTTCCCATTTCTAAGTGAGCTTGTTTCACCAAGGGGAACCGACAATTGTGATCATTTCACCAAGGGAGCAGTGTACAAGTGCCACTAGTAAGTCTTCAATTAATTTAAAATGGCAAAATTGGTGTGCAGGACTATAAAGGTTGAGAAACGCTAGCGTAAGGAAGGTGGTGCAGGTTGAACACATAAGAATTAACCACGTGGAGCACCACCAATGACAGCAAACCTTAAAGGGCTCTCAAAGAGTCAAAAAATAATAAAAGATGTAATACTTAGGCTGTTTTTTTTTTTCAGTTTCTACAACATTTTTACACTATTGCTTTTCTATAGCTGCTTGTCCGTAAGTACAAATTGTCTCAACTCAGTCAGCCGTAAATCGGGGCATGACTATATCTGAATTATAAACATGCTGGTGACAAGATCTTGCTATTAGAAAACTGATGAGGACATATTCCTGTGGTTCAAGGCATAAATGACATCTATGCTTATTGTATCCAAATTGTATCAAAATCTGATCATTTCTATCGACAACAGGTATGACCGAATAAATTTTGGATGTGTTTTCATGACACATGAGCTTGCAAGAAGTTTATTTGCTACATGAACTGGCTAGAAGTTTTTTTATGAAAGGGCTGGGAGATAATTGTAGTTAGAAAAACAAAGTAAGGTCATTGATACATGAAGATCAAAGAAAACCAAAACAGAAACCAAAAAATAGGGGTCAGCTAGTGTCCACAACAGAAAGCCATAAAGTAAATTACATGAATTGCATGAACCGCGTCAGTCTTCAATGATGTCATGGATCGCATGCTCTCCAAAGGATCAATAGAGCAGCCTAATCTCTCAAAAATGGGACAGCTTCAGGTAGTCTCAATGAGAGTGTAGGCATGACATCATACACAAAGCCGAATTCTGAGTCAGTGCTTCATTGAGTGTCCATGTGGGTAGTTGTGTCGTGTGCGGATACTGTACTGTTCTGTATTCATACCTGTATTTCCATAAACAAATATGTCTCATTTTCAAATAAAATATTTTTTGCAGTTTAAGAAGTGCTGTTTTTCTTATACAAGGAAAATACAGGTACTTTATTACTGTATAGAGAAGGCAGATACAGTCTCAAGACTTCATTCAAAATAGGAGCTGTTACTTCAGCACTCAAGCACACGAGATAGGAGACGCGGCACAGGGGCAATTGTGCTACTTTAGCTCCCATCTTCAGATTAGAAGAACACCAGCGGCTTGGAATCACCACTGTGGCAGACTAACAGAGTGCAAGGAAAGCCTGGTGTTAAATGTTCTAAACATCATGTAACATGCATGTTATTCAGTAAGCCTGATCCTGCAGAGGACAACTAATTACTTTGCCCTTGGTTTACTGTTTACCAGACTCAGCACAGCAGCTACGGAACTGTCTGTGTGCTGCTGCCATCAGAAATAGTGAATCGCTGGTGATCCCAGTTAAAATAGTATACATATTTTCCCCATATTCGTTACAACAAAATATTTAAGGTCCCAAACAGTCATTGAAACAGGATTCCCACCTGTATTCAGGAGTCACAGCAGTTTCAAAAAGAAACTGGCAAACAGCTGTGTGAGCAGTCCTTTTGGATTTATGCATGTTGTGATGAACTAATCCATCTCCGTAAACCTTTTTGGTGAGTGAAGATTCCTTAATCCTAACCCTAATTCAAATAAATCAGCTGAGCAGCAGAATATATCAGGACCCAAGCCAAAGAGTTTTCTTTTTACTGTGGGGATTTTAGGCACATGATTGCAAAATTTCCAAAACTCTGGAACAAGAAGAAATCCTATTTTAAGTACAGTCATGTGACAAAGTAAGCACACCCCATGGAAACTGCTGACTTTTTCCGCGTATTTGAACAGGTAAATGTAAGAACGTCATGTAAACAATGCCTGCAGTCAAAGATGATCTATTTCAACAAATGATGCATAACAATGACATGGTGAATTCACTCTTTAATAAATTAACAAAAATGCAGATTTTTTACATGGAGACAGTAAGTCCACCCCTACATTTATCACCACTTCTAATCCATATAATTAGAATCACTTTTCCAGAGGAGGTGCCAATAATTGAACCTCCTTAGGGGGTATGCAGGTGGACCGTCTCTGTCTTATTTAAACCAGAGGTATTGAGGGTCAGGAGTTCTCTTTTCTATCTAAGGAGTTGTCTAAGGTCCTCAGAAAGAAGGTTGTGGATACCTTAGAGTCTGCCAAGAAATTTAAAAAGCTCACCTAATTATTTGAAATCCATCACTCTACTGTAAAGAAAATCATCTACAAGTGGAGTAGATTTCAAATGACTGCTAATTTGTTCAGGACTGGCAGACCCATCACATTCTGCCCAAGAACTAACTGTCTGATGCTGAAAGAAGTTTCAAAGTCTCTGTGGAATCTGCAGGTAATTCTTGGAATCTTTGTTGTCAAAGTGCATACATCAATGATCAGAAAGAAATTGCACAAATTTAATGTGCAGTAAAGGTGTGCCAAGGAAAAACTTTTGCTGTCCAAAAATAACACCAGACCAGGACAACTGTTTGCTATTGAACACCTAGACAAAGACCAGGCCTTCTGGAATAATGTACTGTGGACAAATGAATCAAAGATGGACTTATTTGGTCATAGTAACAATAGACATGTTTGTCGCAATCCAAAGACATTATTTCAGGTGAAGAACCTCACACCAGCTATGAAGCATGATGTTGACAATGTTCTGGTTGTACCGCTCTCAGATCCGGCACGATTATAATACACACTGCCCTATTTGAGAGGCAGCAAAAAGAAAAAAAATAATCTGGGGCGCGAGTGACCAACACTACTTTTCTACTTCAATTATAGAAACACACCAGTGAAAGCAGGATCAAGCAAAAAATGATTATTGGCAGACAATACATAGGATCACTGTAACAACAACAAAACCTTATATACATAAAATCGCTGCAGCTTCCCTTCCCACACAAATCATAACACCAACACATAAAAACATACATTACTAATAAAGACATGAGCCAATGGAAACACACAAAAAAACCAATGGATTTATAGTCTTTTAAATCTTATCTGTACGGAGCGTTGATCTCAGTCTGTAGTGGTGAATGAGGCGCCGACCATATCTCTTGTTCCGGAAGCGTTCTGATTAACAGTTCCTTGTGCTGGCCCGTCAAGTCCTCTCCCGTATTCCTTCCTCCCGAAAGAAAAAATCATTTGCTTGGAATGAACCCGGGTTCACCTGATGATATCCAAGAGGTGTTAATCCTTTCCCTCGTGCCTTTTTCTGTTATGGCCTCCTTCTCTCCTACCTCCTTTTTTTCCCACCACCTATTTACATTCGAATAGCTCCTCCCCGTACAGTCTGTTGGCCCTCCAAGCCAGGTACTCCCCTCCCTCTGTATAAAGGCCAGCCCTAAACATAAAGGCGTACCACAACAACAAGTAAGGGAAAAGGTACAAACTTACAGGTACATACACATATTTCAGTTGACCGTTACATGGTTTAGTGTCACTTTGTTCCCTCTGAGCCTAGGCAGATTGCAGTCATTGAGTCAGCTATGAATTCTGTATCATGTCAAAGTGTTCTTCAGGAGAATGTAAGGCCATCTATCCAAAAGTTAAAGTTAAAGTGGAAGTGGACCTTCCCACATGATAGTAATCCGAAGCACACTATGGACTGGCCTGGTCAAAGCCCTAATTTTGAATCCCATTGACATGTTGTGGATGGATTTGAAATGGGCAGGACATTCAAGAAAACCCACAAACATCTTGCAGCTGAAGGAATTTTGCATGAAGGAGTGGTCCAATAATTCTAAGTCAATGTTAGGGACTGGTGGGCAGTTATAAAAAACACATACAAGAAGTCATTTCTGCTTAAAGAGGCAATACCAGCATCTGAAACCAAGGGTGGACTTACTTTTTCGCTAGTAGATCATAGCATCTATTGATGTTTTGGTTGAATAAATGATTGAAGGGCAATTTTACTTTGTGTTTTCATTTAAGTATAGGCTATCACCTTTATCTGCAGGCACTGTTTGGGTGAAGATCAACTGTTTTCCTGTTCACATATGTTGGAAAAGGTAACAATATACATGGGGTGTACTTACTTTTTTACATACGCGAGTTAAACAGCGCTGAACCAAATTAAGGCCAAATATTGAAGGCTTAATAGTTCTGGTCCAAAATTCATATTATTTTATAGGTAATGTATAATGGCTTTAATATCACTTTGTCAACAAGGCCGACGACACCAGGAGATGAACCTAAAACAGCAAAATAGTCAAAATCAGGAAATCAAGAGCACGGGTGAAAATGTCAAGCCGTGAGACAAAAATCGAAATCAAAGTCTTTTAGCAAAAAAGTCAGAACCAGAAGCATCACAAAAAATGTTTTTAGCAAAGATATTCCAACAATCTTTTAACCTGTAGCATCGATTATAACCTCAGAGGACACATCCCTGGCAACACTGAAGGCTGATCTAGTGACGGTGAATGAACATGGCGTTAAAATGCAAGATAGCATCAAAAATGATACGCAAGATTTTACAACTGGAAAACTAAACAATAAAATGAAATCTAAACTTTAGAAATGGAATCTATGACTCCAAAAAACCTCAAATCGAGCGTAATACCATTCAAAAGGGTTCAAATAAATGCACAAAAATATCAATTGATACCTATCTATAACAAATAGGCTCTTGCACCACAGACATGTTTATTAGTTATAGTCTTTTGCAACATTTATTAGTTTTAAAGATTCCTCTCAACATTAAGGCATATACTCTATTCGTGGCTAGTGATCTAACCGGCAGCTGAATTCATAACCCCAGTTATTCAGGTATAAAGAGAGTGCCTGGATTGGGAAAAAATGTCATTTTATGTAGATTCCTAATACCAGGGTTATTTTAGGGTTAGGGAAAATTAGGAAAATAAGATTGGGAAAACAGAATTTATTGCTGGTTGGAAACTTTTTCTACCTTTTTATATATCCACTTTTTATGAAGTATGTTGTGTTTTTCAGCAGAGGTCTTGTCACATATAATTTTAATCCTGTAAACCTATAAAGTTATCCATATTAACAATATATGTCCACGCTCGCCACGCTTATAGCTGTGCCATTGAATCATTTTCTGGAGTTTCTTCATCTGAGATAAACATTTATCCTCTCTTTCTTGGACTGTGGACTGTGGCAAACATGTCAAGGAATAAATAGCCAATGGATTTATTACACCATATGGTAATCCAACTCGCACTTGTTTCTTTTTTGTTGAAAAGAAAAATGACACCCTTGGACCCTGTATAGATTACATGGAGCTGAACAAAATAACGGTCAAGAATGACTGCCTGCTCTCATTAATTTCGTCATGGGAAGGGGATCACTGTCTTTACCAAATTTTGGGGTCTTCAAAGATCCTTACCTAATAATAGCCCTTTTTGCAGAAACGGCAGAGTTATAATCGTCACTACGTTAAACAATTACAAGTATGATGAGAAAAGAGCATTCAAATCAACAAGCTTACCAATCATGTTCACCAAGATTCTCCAAATTAACATCAAGTCAAGATCTGAAAGTCCAACTGTCTACCACACTACCCACGGATTCTGTTTGTGTGGTTTATTTTTCATTTTGACCTAGTTTGACAAAGGTAATTATTTTTACTGTTGTGTTTACACAGCATTGTCAGGATGCATCATGTAATCTCCCGAATTTAACAATATAAAACTGCAGTGGCTTCACAGTACCTTATCCCTGAGTGGATATTCTGTGATTCTCTTCTTAGTGCAGTACGCTTATTTTTTAAAATGGGCCCTAGTGTTAGGCTTGCTTTCCAGTTTCTCAAACATTATGTGAAACTGAAGACCTGCAATTCAAGATATTTACTGTGCATTGTCATCCATGGGCATCTGAGGATCACCTTAAGGGCTCTGGGGCAAGAGGAGGCACTGATGCTAACAGAAGCCCCAACCCTTCTGCTTGGGACCCCTAAAAGTTAGATGTCCCCAGAAGGTGGAATCTCTTTTTGGAATTGAACTTCCCAAGCCTGACATGTATGAGACAGCCTCTTTACCTAAATAGCCAGCTTGGCAATCAGGGCTGGTAAGGAGCCTGATTTCTGATGTACCACCAAGTGTTTGTTTTTGTTCTGTTTTCTGGTGCATTACATTAAACAGGGGGGCCGGTTGGCATCCATTTATTGTTTGGGATCCTTCCACTTAATCAACCCTTCACAATGATTTATTTGCTTAGAAACGTGAAATTCTGTTAACAAAATTTTAATTAATTCATTAGTTGTAACGTGTATAAACTGTAACGTGATACAGTACTTTATTACTGGGAAATACAAATAGATTTTATCGAAGCGTCACATGTTCAATTTCTCAAGAGACATTCATATAGTTATTATTCTTTAAAAAAAAAATCTATTTTTTTTTTTAGAAACATGTGGCCCATTGCTACTAACCTTAATAAAGTGCCCATTAAACATGATAGTTTGTCCCGTCCAGTATGACAGACGTGCGTCAGGTTTGTCAGTGAATTTACAAATTCCCTCATTGTACCAGGCAAAGCTCAGATGATATTAAAATGTGGAATATTATCTTCTAAGTTATTGATCATGCTTAATGGCACAGATCAATGTATACCTTTTCAAATATTGTATATTTATGTTACTAATAAGCCATTGAGACTAAGTCTCTAGCCTTATCAGAAATCAGCTGGTTGACAACCAAGGAGAGAACGTCAAAAACACAGCTTAACAGCATCCCATTTCACCCATGTACATGTACAGTATGTAATGATGACACAGCAGCACAAGATGCAAGGCAGGGATGCCCACTTTATACTGATTCAGCACAAGGCAAAGGACCTGAACCAGATGGTTGGGGGACAGCACTACTAACAGGTTGTTTTATCATGTTATCAGATCACTAACATGAAAGATAAGAATAATAATAATTGCTTACTGTAAGAGCCATTTTCCTAGTTCTATAAGATTCATGAATATTTTACTAGATGACAATGCATAATCTATGGGAGGTTCCTATAACCCCCGTGAATAGAATTGTATTGGTATATTCTTGCCATTTCTAACAGCTTTTAGTAAACAATATTCTTCAGTTAGGGACAGCCTTGCCTTGAGTAAGGTGTGGAAGGCATAAGGTTTTAAACTGTGTCTGGGCACATGCCTATGTGCCAACCAGCCTATGGGCCTTTTGAGTGTGTGAAGTAAATATGTAAGAAAACAGCATTTAATTTATGTCCTGTGCCATACATTTAAAGAAGAAGAAGAAGCTAAGAATCTTTAAGTAGAGAAGAAGTAAAGAACCTTTAAGTACAGGAATAACTAAAGTTTCTCAAAAAAAGCTAAGTTTAGAGAAAATAAATTTTTCCTTTTTTTTGTCTTTTATTCTACGTGTGTAACTATTTTTTCTTTTATTCTTGTGTAGATTATTTGCCTTTAGCTTTCAATAAATATTTTAAAATGAATTTTTGGACTTTGAGATTTCTTTCGGCACACGTCTTACCCGTGCTTAACCACACCTTATTTTTCGGCAGCTACACTTACATTTACTGAGAAAATCGTTCCTCCCCCACGCACTGCGACTCTTCAACTCCATCCGGGGGAGTAAATGCTAACATTATTTATTGTCTGCTTTTACATGTATTTTCATGTATTTTTATTGCTGCTGGATTATGTAAATTTCCCCTTGTGAATTGTTTTTTAGTATACACCAGCGTTTCTCACCCTTTAAGTATTTGCGACCCGAGTTTTCATAACAGTTTTAATCGCGCCCCCACTAACATTTTTTTGAAATGTAGATGCATATCTTATTATATCTACTTAACTTTTATCGACATTTATCTAACTCTATATTTATTGTTCTAGTATCAGAATGTAGTTTAAGTTAATTTGTTTTGGTTCTTAACAGATTTTTTTCATTTTTTTGATTCGTTTTCTTTTTTTCACATCTTCGCGCCCCCCTTTTTTGGTACTTCGTGCCCCCATAGGTTGAGAACCACTGGTATACACTCATGTCAAATGTGATGACTACAACACACTCCAGAATAGTCGGGACAATCAAGTGTTTCCCAATGTTTTAATGACACTTAAGTGTTCGGGCACTAAAGACACAAATTGGTTAAGTTTGGCAAACAGAATTTTCCCCCATTCAACCGTTCTGCAGCTCTTCAGCTGACGTTTGTACAGGACCTTTCTTGAAGTAGTTTACGCTTCATAATCCACCACCCAGTTCAGGACCAGAAGCAGGCCAATCAAGTACAGTACCTGCACTCTCTGCTTACACAGCCATGCTCTTTTAAAACAGTAAGAATGTGAATGTCATTGTCCTGCTGGAAAATGCGGGGATGTCCCTGGAAAAGATGGCATCCGGATGGCAGCATTTGTTTCTCCAATGTTTGTACATACCTTTCTGCATTAATGGTGCCCTCATAGATTCTGTGGGCATGGACACTCATCCAAACCATGACAGGCTTTGGCTTTTGATTCTAACACTGATAACAGCATTTTATTTTTTGCGAGGAGAACACAAAGACCATCCAAATACTCCATCCAAAAATTAAATTTTTATGATGTTACTTACCCTGTGTGGTTTTGTTGGGATGACTGGGAAAAATTTTAATGTCATCTTTTCGTGCAGAACAAGAGAAAACAGTTTATGATAAAATGGACTGTAATGGTGACCTGTATTGTCCAAAGGCAAACTATGTGAAAAACGTTCATGGAAAAAAATTCTCATGTCGCATAATCTACATGTCCATTAAGAACTAGGAGTCCCAAAGCACATAAATCCCAATTAGTTCCAAAAACACTCACAAATATGCTCACTAGAGGGGGATATACCACCACCAAACCCCAGCTAGATATAAGAGCAATGCAGCAGCTTTATAAAATAAAATGGTTTATTTCCACTTAAACGCTCTGAAACAAAAGCAAGCTCCAGAGAGCACAAAAGGAAAAATGGATTTGTCTAAAACAAAAGGCAATCTAGGAGAACAAAGTCCCAAGCCAATGCAGATATCCAGAGTCAAGAGGTCGAAAATCCAGTAACTCACAAAAGCGGGTACAAGTAAACTCGCCACTTCCAAGCACTTTCAAAATGAACCACCAGAAACAGTGGGAGACCCTCCAGATTTATAGGGCCGTGATTGGCCGGTAGAATCACCCACAAAAGACATAGGACATAACATATGCAATTTAAAGACAGTATCAAAAACAAAAAACAATGCACATAATCACGAAATGTAACATCAACATAAATAAATGGCACCAAAAAGACGTGAAACAAGACTTGATGCGTGACACTTTTGTAAAATTTGAAATACAGTAAATTATGGGTAAAAGCTGCTGATATAAAGAAATTTGAAAATGTAAATATAATGCAATGATTGTCACGTTATATCACCGGAAATTTGTAAAACATGAGTAAGCAAAGGTTGTTGGCTTTTAGAAAAGGTCAATCAAATAGTAATGTAACACTGGCTGACTGATAGCATCTCTCAAAATGTATTAGAGTGGTGACTTGATAACCGCTGCTGCGCAGCACTCAGAAATGGCTAGAACTTGTGCTATTATTGACAGAAATGCTTTATTAGGATAACAGTGTTAAATGACAAAGCTACATGGCTACACCACAGGTCGGGATTTGTTCGTTTTATCAAAGCACCATGTTGACCGTTGTTTTCACAAAACCTATTAGCCCTAATACAAATAGACAATGGTACATCTTGCCCCAAAGGAAGAGTCTTACTTTGTTCTCGGTGTTCTACTTACGCGGCTGGTGATAAAGGGGGAGAGATGGGCGGAGGAGAGACGAAATTTCTCAGATATGCAAACTAGTTATTCCTCTTGAGCCTTCATGTAGACACAATCAGAGCAAATTGCTCGAGCTGCGTGCATTCATCAGGGAGACAAAGGTAGACAGTTAAAATAGATGAAAGTATAATTTTACAACAAAAGGCCTAGATTTATTAAGGGATTGCAAAGGGCAGCTCATTGCTAATGCAGAAGGTGGTCGCAATGAGGCCTTTTCTTGTCCTCACTAAGACTATTTAATAGGAGATGGCTTTATTATCTATAAAGGATAACTGCTGCTGTGTGCCAGACGGGGCAAAATCAAAGTCAGAAACGTGTCCCAGGAGTTTTTGTGCTTGGCTCCCATGGCAAATCGTATGGGTGTGAGAATGAAAGAGAACATACAGTGCTGCTTTTATGGAATCTCACAAGAAATGGGAGAACATAGTGCACTTCATATTCTTTTTCGGTTTTCCCCATCCCATCCTGAGAAGCAGCTGTGAGTCTTGAGGACCAATGTTTGTTCATTTATTCAGAGTTATTCTCATCTGATTTTCATCATGTGCTTACAGCTGCTGTCAACAGTGACCTGCTGCATGCTGTGTCACATCAAGTGCTCCAAACTATGAAAAGTTAACAAGAAGGAACAGCATAACCCACAGCACACCCTAATCCCTAAATAAACCTGGTGGCATGGATCGTGGACTATCTTACAGACAGACCTCAATATGTGCGTCTTGGGAACTGCAGGTCTGACATTGTGGTCAGCAACACAGGGGCGCCGCTGGGGACTGTACTTTCTCCGGTCCTGTTCAATCGATATACATCAGACTTCCAATATGACTCGGAGTCCTGCCACGTGCAAAAGTTCGCTGATGACACTGCTATTGAGGGTTGCATCAGGAGTGGACAGGAGGAGGAGTACAGAAAGTTAATCAAAGACTTTGTTAAATGGTGCGACTCAAACCACTTACATCTTAACACCAGCAAGACCAAGGAGCTGGTGGTGGATTTTAGGAGGCCCAGGCCCCTCATGGACCCCGTGATCATCAGAGGTGACTGTGCAGAGGGTGCAGACCTTTAAATATCTGGGAGTGCAGCTGGATGACAAATTGGACTAGACTGCCAATACTGATGCTCTATGTAAGAAAGGTCAGAGCAGACTATACTTTCTGAGAAGGTTGGCATCCTTCAACATCTGCAGTAAGATGCTGCAGATGTTCTACCAGACGGTTGTGGCGCCCTCTTCTACGCGGTGGTGTGCTGGGGAGGCAGCATAAAGATGAAAGACGCCTCACGCCTGGACAAACTTGTTAAGAAGACAGGCTCTATTGTAGGAGTAAAGTTGGACAGTTTAACATCTGTGGCAGAGCGACGGGCACTAAGCAAACTCCTGTCAATTATGGAGAATCCACTGCATCCACTTAACAGTGTCATCTCCAGGCAGAGGAGCAGCTTCAGTGACAGACTTTTGTCACCGTCCTGCTCCACTGACAGACTGAGGAGATCGTTCCTCCCCCACACTATGCGACTCTTCAATTCCACCCGGGGGAGTAAATGCGAACATTATTCAAAGTTATTGTCTGCTTTTACATGCATTTTTATTACTCTTTAATTTAATATATATTTTTTTTGTATCAGTAAACTGCTGCTGGATTATGTGAATTTCCCCTTGGGATTAATAAAGTATCTATCTATCTATCTATCTATCTATCTATCTATCTATCTATCTATCTATCTATCTATCTACTATATAGTGCCTTTCCTATCTATCTATCTATCTATCTATCTATCTATCTATCTATCTATCTATCTATCTACTATATAGTGCCTTTCCTATCTATCTGTCTATCTATCTACTATATAGTGCCTTTCCTATCTATCTATCTATCTACTATATAGTGCCTTTCCTATCTATCTATCTATCTACTATATAGTGCCTTTCCTATCTATCTATCTATCTATCTATCTATCTATCTATCTACTATATAGTGCCTTTCCTATCTATCTATCTATCTATCTATCTATCTATCTAAAGTCCTGATATATCAGCTCTTCCTCTCGAGGTTGTTCTACTTGCGTGCCTTCACTTCCGTAGACATTCTATAGTTCATGAAGATGCTTACAGCGATGGTAGAGTTCATTTTGACATCATCAACTGTGTAAACAGATGCAAATGACTACCTGACTGGCTTGTCTCACTGAAGCATGGAGATAGTAACATCTTACTGATACCCACTTCTGAAACAAACTCATAACTTTAGAAAACTGAAAGAAGTAACTTGTAAAGTCCACTTGATATCCAGAAAAGAATCTGCTCTCAGCAGGAGGCTAACAATCAAGGACAGCATCAGAACATCTAATGCTTGAGTAAAGCTGGACCTTTTTAATTTAATGTTATTTGAGACACGAGGGTTTTGTCTTTAACATTACTTTAATTAAATTATACAGCACACCTAAAGAAATACTCCATCCAAAAATTACATTCTTATGATGTTACTTAGCCTGTGTGGTTTTGTTGGGATGATTGGGAAAAATTTTAATGTCATCTTTTCGCGCAGAACAAGAGAAAACATTTTATGATGTAACGGACTGTAATGGTGACCTGTATTGTCCAAAGGCAAACTATGTGAAAAACATTCATGGAAAAAAATTCTGATGTCGCATAATCTGCATGTCCATTATCCAGCTGCATGCTATAAACGTGCAAAAAACATGCATTTTTTTGTAAAACTATTATTAATATTTACTTCTGGAAAAATCAGTGTGGGAGGTAAACAAGAAAGGTGCATGTTTATAATTTTGTGCCTTTGATTTGAAGACGGGACTCTTGAGCAATGAATGTGGGGGACAGATAGCAACCAGGATAGAGTAGGAATTGCTAGCATCTTAATTCAAAACGAAAATCCGAAACTCAGTGTTGAAACAATCAAATCATGAGGTGCTAACCAGAACTTAATTTAATTTCTCCAGCTAACCTCTAACTAAGTGAGCGTTTCTCATCCTTTAAATATTTGCGACCCCAGTTTTCATAACAGTTTTAATTGCAGCTCCCTAACGTTTTTTTGAAACCCTAATAAAATGTATTCCTATATTTTTTGCTGCCGATACACCGCTACATGTTTTATTATACTTACTTAACTTTTATCGACATTTATCTAACTCTATATTTATTTTTCTATCATCAGAATGTAGTTTAAGTTATTTTGTTTTGGTTTCAATAGATGTGTTTTTCATATTATTGATTCTTGTTTTCTTTTTTCTCACATCTTCGCGCCTCCGTTTTTGTTACCCACAGGTTGAGAATCCTCGAACTAAGGAATTGTTTTGTTTGTATTTTACCAAAAACGTGGACTTTAAATAATCTTCATCCCATAGACAACACACGCCATGCGTCATCAGACTACGTGACCAGCAATGACCCTAATTACAAACCAAAATGGCTGTGTTTTAGTATTCTGACTTTGGTTTTTTTTGTTTTTTAATTATAAATATTTTATTTTCCCAGTCCCCTTGTTTGTATTTTTTGTCTCATTTCATCTCTTGTTTTGAAGGCTGTAACTGCGCTCTTTTTGCAATTCCTTGTCAGTTCATTGATCTCCTGCTATTCTTGTTTAGCTTTTCTGCCTTTCTGTTTCTTTTTTTTGGTTTGCTAAGTGGGTGATTTCTGGAATTCCTACTTTTTCCTTCTGTGATATTGTTGGATGTTTTGATGTCTTTTTATTTATCATTTAGTTTTCTTTCATTCTTAAAATTCATTTAATTTCGGGGTTTTTGTGGGTCTTTTTTACTTTGCAAAAATAGTAGTCCATTTGGATATTTTCTTTATTTGATACATTCATTTAAATATTTAAGGTTTTATTTATTTGGGCCAGGGTTATTAGCAGTTAGCCTCTCCCTTGTGAGACTTTAGGCCTTTTTTAAATTCGCAGGCATTATGCCTTTTTAATGTATTCAGGCCTCATTTAGCTTATTAGGCTCAAATTACAGCACCAGGTCTATGAAAACAAAAGGGTAACCAACAGAGTGCTTTAATGACATAAAAATTAACAATAAGAAAAAAGCCTTAGAATAACTATACAAGAAGAAAGAAAAAAAATCTTCATGTATAATTATGTGAAAAAGTAAGTGCACTCACACACTGGAAATTATTGAAGTTTTCAATATATTAAAGCAGGCAAACAGTAGATTGGTGTGTACTTACTTTTCATACGAGTGTAAGTTCTGCTATGAACACTTTGTGGAAGGGGAAAAGTTTACAGAGAAAAATAAACTAAGTGAAAGGACAAACACGAATAATGGTCACTGGACAAGCAGTGGGAAAAACAGTTGTCAGACGTTATCAGCAAAAACGTCAAAACCAGAAAATCCTGATACTGTCTTGTTTTAATTACCCCTAACTGTCACAAACAAAGTCCTTTGAAGAGTACAGGGCCAGATTGGATGCCAGAGACTTTGCATTTCCATCTTAAATAGAGGGGATTTAGTGGCCTAATTTGTCATGTGACTCCAGTGTCTCATAGTTGGCAATGAGCATAGCAATTCTCAGGAATATAACCATGAAGAATACGCAGAAAATGGTGGAGCCCAAGAAAAACAAAGGGTGACATCATCATAACAATAACAATGCAAAAAAAAAAAACAAATAAATGTGACATGGACAAATATACTCACCAAATGTTCAAATAACTCATACTTATAACAAGTTTCCAACAGATGGGTAGTAAATGACATGCCTGACCTCTGATGGACCCGGCCTCAGACACGCAACACTATAAAGTAGCAGGCTAATCGGGGAGATCTGCAGCTCAGCCACTGGGTTTTAATGGCTTACTCATTCTGATATCGTCCTCCTCTGTGTCCCATCCTTGGTTAGATTTCGTATTCCCCCCCATCAGAAATACAAATATGAAAACATTTGGGAACCCCTCTCAGCCTGCATAATAATTGACTCTACTTTCAACAAAAAAGATAGCCGTGATATGTCTTTCATTGTACTGGGGGGTGTTTTCTGAACACAGATTTTTAGTGAAGGAGTATTTAGTTGTATGAAATTAAATCAAATGTGAAAAACTGGCTGTGCAAAAATTTGGGTCCCCTTGTAATTTTGATGATTTGAACGCCTGTCACTGCTCAATGCTGATTACTTGCAACACCAAATTGAGTGGATTAGCTTGTTAAGCCTTGAACTTCATAGACTGGAGTGTCCAGTCATGAGTGGTAAAAGGTATTTAAGGTGGTCAATTGCAAGTTGTGCTTCCTTCCCTTTGACTCTCCTCTGAAGAGTGACAGACAGCATGGGATCCTCAAAGCAACTCTTAAAAGATTTGAAAACAAAGATTGTCCAGTCTCATGGTTTAGGGGAAGGCTACAAAAAGCTATCAGAGGTTTAAACTGTCAGTTTCAACTGTAAGGAATGGAATCAGGAAATGGAAGGCCACAGGCACAGTTGCTGTTCAACCCAGCAGGTCTGGCAGGCCAAGACAAATACAGGAGCGGCATATGAGCAGGATTGTGAGAATGGATACAGACAACCCACAGATCACCTCCAAAGACCTGCAAGAACATCTTGCTGCAGATGGTGTATCTGTACATCGTTCTACAATTCAGTGCAAAGAACATCTGTATGGCAGGGTGATGAGAAAGAAGCCCTTTCTGCACTCACACCACAAACTGAGTCGCTTGTTGTATCAAATGCTCATTTAGACAAGCCAGATTCATTCTAGAACAAAGTGTTTTGGACTGAGGACACAAAAATTGAGTTATTTGGTCATAACACAAAGCAGTTTGCATGGCGGAAGAAGAACACCGCATTCCAAGAAAAACACCTGCTACCTACTGTCAGATTTGGTGGAGGTTCCATCATGCTGTGGGGCTGTGTGGCCAGTTCAGGAACCGGGGCCCTTGTTAAAGTCGAGGGTCGGATGAATTCAATCCAATATCAAAAAATTATTCAGGATAATGTTCAAGCATCAGTCACAAAGTTGAAGTTACACAGGGGTTTGATATTCCAACAAGACGATGACTCAAAACACAGTTCAAAATCTACAAAGGCATTCATGCAGAGGGAGAAGTACAATGTTCTGGAATGGCCGTCACAGTCCCCTGACATGAATATCATTGAAAATCTATGGGATGATTTGAAGCAGGCTGTCCATGCTTGGCAGCCATCAAATTTAACTGAACTGGAGAGATTTTATATGGAAGAATGGGGTCAAAACTACCTCCATGCAGAATCCAGACACTCATCAAAGGCTATAGGAGGACAGCGTCTAAGGAGGCTCAAAGGAGCAAAAGGAGGCTCAGCTAAGTATTGATGTCATATCTCTGTTGGGGTGCACCTGTCTATCTGTCACGGTTTCTGTGAATAATCAAGTTATTTAAATCCATGTAAATGCACTGATAAAGATGAGAACTCAACAACACCAGGGAGCAGGATGTCATCGGAAATTGACAGGTGATAGATAGATAGATAGAGTGAGAGACACTATATAACAGATAGATAGATAGATAGATAGATAGATAGATAGATAGATAGATAGATAGATAGATAGATAGATGAAAGGCACTATATGATAGATAGATAGATAGATAGATAGATAGATAGATAGATAGATTGATAGATAGATAGATAGATAGATAGATAGATAGATAGATAGATAGATAGATAGATAGATAGATACTTTATTAATCCCAAGGGGAAATTCACATAATCCAGCAGCATTATACTTATACAAAGAAACAATATTAAATTAAATAGTAATAAAAATGAAAAAAATTTAAATAAAATTAATGTTAGCATTTACTCCCCCGGATGGAATTGAAGAGTCGCATAGTGTGGGGTCTCCTCAGTCTGTCAGTGGAGCAAGACAGTGCCAAAAGTCTGTCACTGAAGCTACTCCTCTGCCTGGAGATGATCCTGTTCAGTGGATGCAGTGGATTCTTCATGATTGACAGGAGTTTGCTTAATGCCCGTCGCTCTGCCACAGATGTTAAACTGTCCAACTTTACTCCTACAATAGAGCCTGCCTTCTTAACAAGTTTGTCCAGGCGTGAGGCGTCTTTCATCTTTATGCTGCCACTCCAGCACACCACCGCGTAGAAGAGGGCACTCGCCACAACCGTCTGGTAGAACATCTGGAGAACCACCCACAAAGCTCAAGAAATAAGACAAAACAAGAATTCACACTTAAAAACCAACCTGATAAAAAAAATACTTAATTATACAAAGAGTACACATAAATAACAATCTCCACATAAACGATATTTAAGGGATACAAGATGAAGTAAAAGGACAACTTACAAAGGAGATTTAAACATAAGCCTGGATATAACAATTATAATGCTGACTTCATCATCTTTTCTAAGATTACAGAAGTTTGTCACTGATTATGAAGAGCATCAACAGATAAATGTCATAAGTATTTAACAGGTTCATGTATTTTCCACCAGAAAAGCCTGATTTTGGAGGGTCCCAGGGCTGTGCTCATTTTGATTTTTCTCTTTCTTGTCATGGTTTAGTTCAGCATCCAAAAATCTCTAAGGATGACTTTCAAATATTTACTGCAATATTGATAATAATAATAATAACAATAATAATAATCTTTATATGTATATAGTACTCTTCTCACTACTTAAAGTGCTTTACATAGTGAGTGGGGATCCATATCAGGCACCACTAATGTGTAACACCCACCTGGATGACGTAACGACAACCATTTTTGTGTCACACATGAGCTATTAGATGGTGAAAGGGTGAGAGAAAGAGAGAGCCAATTAGAGTAAGTGGATGATTAAGGGGCCAGAATGATTAGGCCATGGTGGGCAATTTAGCCGGGGCATTGTAATGCACCCTGCTGTTTACAAAGGATGTCCAGGGAACCATTATGACCATTGAGAGTCAACACCTTGGTTTATGTCTCATCCAAAGGCCTGTGCCATTTTTAAGTACAGTGTTCCCATCACTGCACTGGGGCATTGTGGTCCACATACAGACCACAGAGTAAGCGCCCCGGCTGGCTTCACTGACTCCTCTTCCAGCAGCAACCCAACCTTTCCTGTGTAGTCTACCATCCAAGTACTGGCTGGGCCCAAACATGCTTAGCTTCAGCTGAATGACCTCTACTGCCATGTAAGCACTCCCATGTTTGAGCTGCCCATGGACATGGATCATTGATCTGGAGTCCCTCCACGTGCAGCTCTCAAGCTGGTCAAGGTGCATGCATTTCAGTACAGGACAGATAGAATATGGTGCCATCAAGCAGCACCAGAGTGATGTGCTCATTGCTGTAGGACCCTGGCAGCTTCATTATACGCCTTTTGCCATTTTACTCTTTGACACAGAATTGCTGTCATCCTACCAAGCACTTCAGCATTCAGCTCGGCGCAATCTCATAAATGGAAGAATGTGATTTCATCTGCAGCAGAGATGTAGTTTTCGATCATATTTTTCCAAAATGTTTCAATACATTTATATTTATTTTGTAGCAGATATTTTAATCAAAATCTTGGGTGTTTGAAATTAAGTGTGTGGGAACTGAACAAACCACAAGTTGTGTGCAAAGTTCTAAATAAAGAAAATGAATCACTTTGATGCTGAATGCAAGAAATAATGTCATAAACCTGGCAAAATATTAAATGCAAGGATACCAATAAACCACGGGAGTCAGTGTGTGTTAGACTCCTAATGTGGTGTGTGGTTAAACCCTCTGGCTGCTAGATCTTTTTTATTTATGATACAATTTTGTTAACTTTGCACAACGCAATGGAGTAACGTCCTCCTCACAAAACTGCTTAAGCTGTTCCAGATTACTTGGTGGGTGACACAAGACAGCCTTTGGGAAGTCCAGCCACATATTCTCTCTCGGATTGAGGTCTGGACTTTGACTCGGCCACTCCGGGACATTCACATTGTTGTTTGTCAGCCATGCCTGGATAGCTTTTGCTTTATACTTGGGGTTGCTGCCTTCCTGGAAAACACATCTTCTCCCATGGTGCAGGTTTCTTATGGACTGTATCAGGTTTTCCTCCAGGATTTTTCCAAATAATTTGCGGCATTCATTTTCCCCTTACAAGCCTTTCAGGGCCTGCTGCAGAAACACATCCACACACCATGATGCTCCTACCACCATGTTCTACAGTGGTGATAATGTGCAGGGTAACATGGTTTGTAGTTTAATGTATTAAAGCTCTTCTCCCATGGTCCTCTTGTAGTCCAGGGCGATTGCCCCCTTGTGGCCCGGAAGCTATACATGCCCCTTTCCAGTCTTTCAAGGCATTCTGGCCAGGTAAGGGCCCCAGCAATCTGCCACAATATATATATGTATGTATATATGGGTGTATATATAATCCTGGATGGCAGCACTTCCGCCACACTAGGAAGTGCTGCCGGAAATACTTCCAAGAAGACCCGGAGTGCTTCCAGGTGCTTTCCTGACACTTCCGCCACACCAGGAAGTGACGTCAAGGAGAGCACCTGATGCTCCCACCACCATGTTCTACAGTGGTGATAATGTGCAGTGTAACATGGTTTGTAGTTTAATGTATTAAAGCTCAATTGTGGCCTTCTCAGACCACAGAGCCTTCTTCCAGTTGACTTCAACATCTGCCATATGCTTTTGTTTTGCCACACTAACATAAAGCTGCGCCTGGTGAAACAGATGTTGTCTGTGTAATCTCTCCAATCTGTAGCTTGTCACTCCTTTGGAGTTCTCCAGGGGTCTCTTGGTGGCTTCCATCAATTGTCTTCTTACCTGGTCTCATTTCTAGCTCTGTCATACTCTTTCCATTTCTTCATGGTTAATAATAATATTAATAATATTTCATTTTATTTATATAGGACATGTCCCATGCTCAGTCCCATGGTTGATTTAACTGGTTATTCAGTGACTTGGTTGTTTTTTCATCTCCATCCTCTGACTTGTGGTTTTTAGTCATCTTTTAATGAAGTTGCTTTTTCTGTTCTTTTGTCTTCATTGTGTAGATTAGTCCACCATACTGACTCACATAAGATAAACCTCCCAGATGAGGTTCATGTAGAACTGAAACCCCCAGACAGGTGACCTCAATGGAACTCATTCTGGGACTTCTAAAGACAACTTGCTGCCCCAGTGATGATTTAGGGGGGGCTACATTAAATGGAACGAATAGTTATGTAATCAGTTATTTTGTGTTTTGTATTTGTAATTGATTCAGACCACTTTCATATTAAAGAGTTGTTTTCTGTTGATCAGAAAAGGGAAAACTAAATCCACTCTGATTCAAAATAAGTAAAAAGTAAAAATAGTTTGGACGTCTGAATACTTTTTTTTTCAAGGCACCGTAACTCGGTCTAAAGTGCATTCTTTGGATGTGTAGATGCCGATTGTAGTGGAATAAAGTCTACTCTGGTGCCCTCAGGTAGGTCCTTGGCAGGGAATATCCATTCATCTACGCTCATCTTATTCTTATTCAGTTGTATTTAAATCTGCATGCATTGTACATGTCATCTCCTTAAACATTAATACTAATCCCAAATCATTTGGAGACACTCTTTGATGCCTACTGTGTGCTTATTCCTCATTTCCTTATTCCCTGCATTCTTGCTCATATATGATGTCACGCTGATGCTCACACTCGGAGCTGGTTCTAGGATTTTTGATTCTATAGGTGCCCCACTAATCCCTTTGCTTTGAGAGGAATCATCTCTGCCAGACCTTTACAGTGAGACCTTGAGACTGGACTGGGGATAGCAAAGTATTTAGGACCTTGATTTCACAACTGGAGAATGTCGAGTTATAGCAATGTCTGTTTGCAAGATTGTCTCAGAAGAATACGCTCTTGAGGGGTGCCATTTTAAAAAATTAGTAGGAATCGGGCTGTATTAGTAGTCTTTATTTATTGCTTTTAATGTTTATCTAAAGAAATGTAAGAAAGAAACACTTTAGTTATTACTAAAACTACTTTAATTTTGATAGTTATCTATTTAAATGACCAGCTAAACCTGTGCGTTTTGATGATAGTGACATTACATATATACTTATAGGTCTGAATTGCAATTTGATCATTTGGGTGGTTACCAACCAGGCAATGCTTGTGATTAGTCGGCCAGTCAGCAAACATCCGCCATGTTCTCCATATGTACTCTTTGTATAATTTGGCAGATACTGTATCATATATATGTGTGTATATATATATATATATATATATATATATATATATATATATATATATATATATATATATATATATATATGGATGGCCGCCATTTATCCCGCCAATACCCCCAAGCCGCAGGTGGAGCCCTCCTTGCAGCGTGGAGGTCCCCAGAAGACCAGCAGGGCATCATGGACATTGGAGTTTTATGCAAAGCCCTGCTGGATGCCGTGGGGCCACAGGAGGGAGCTGCAGGGAGGACAGAGGGCTTCTTCGTGCCCTGTGACCCGGAGGTTCGTCACAGGAAGAGCGACGGACTTCCGGGTTGAAGAAAGGGACTATATACCCTGACCTGGAAGGGAAAAGGACTTGTGGACTATTGGGCAGAAACACTTCCGGGTCAGGGATTATAAAAGGACTATGGGAACTCCCAGACAACGAGCTGAGCTGGGTGGAAGGGTGGCAACGCGTCTGGGAGCTGGAGGATTGGTTTATTGATAATTATTGTGATTTATATGAGTATTGTGGTGGAGAGTGTGCTTTGTGCACTGTGGCAAGAAAATAAAGTCAACTTGAGGACTTTTACCTGGTGTCTGGAGTCGTGGACAGGGGTTCAAGGGAGCGAGAGTGCCCCTATCGCTTCATATATATATATATATATATATATATATATATATATATATATATATATGTATGTTGTGAGACTTACCTGGACAGCACCAGTCGGAAACACACACATTTATTTAGCACCACTATTCACCGGTTTCAGTCCCGAACAACAGGGGGTGCCTTAAGCCTCATCAGACCCGAAGTACTGTTACTTGTGCTACACCAGGCAAGATGGCGGATGAACCTGGCAGGGACGCCCGGAGTGCATCCGATGCAAATGGCGATTCGCGGAACATCCGCGGTGTGTGTATTTGCAAATTTTATTTGCAGGGTCCCCCACTTTGTAACAAGCGGAAGGCCCCACGTTGGGCGCCATTGTGAGACTAACCCGAACACCACCAGTCGGAAACCACATCTTTATAAAAAGACAAATGTTTATTTATCTCCACCAAATACAGGAATCACAGGCCTGAACACCACACAATGCACTCAGCAAATAAATCACCACAATTAGACTTCTCTGTCACAGTCCTTGGCCGCCTGTCTCCTCCTGGGAGCTTTATCCTACTCCCTCTCCTGACTCTGGCTCTCAGACTGTAGTAAGGCGGCCCCTTTTATTCCCACCTAGATGTGCTCCAGGTGGCTGATGATGGCCTTCCGGCAGCACTTACTTGTGTGGTGGAAGTGCTGCCCTTTGCACCGGAAGCACTCCAGGCGTCCCTGGCAGGTTCATCCGCCATCTTGCCTGGTGTAACGGAAGTAACAGTACTTTGGGTCTGACGAGGCTTAAGGCACCCCCTGGCAGTGGCCACAGGTCCCAACAGGTTAAAATCTTTTCCCTCTTCTCCCATGGTCCTCTTGTAGTCCAGGGCGATTGCCCCCTTGTGGCCCAGAAGCTATACATGCCCCTTTCCAGTCTTTCGAGGCATCCTGGCCAGGTAAGGGCCCCAGCAATCTACCACAATATATATATGTATGTATATATGGGTGTATATATATATATATATATATATATATATATATTGTCACGGATGTCTGGGGACACTGCCCGGCCGTGACGCCTGGATAGTCCCCGACATGGACAGTATTACTCCTCAGCCATGAGAGGGCAGCCGCCCGGGCCTATCTGGGGGCCACAAGGAGGGACCTGGGACGTTCCTGAGAGGACGTGGCCACCGCCAGGGGGCACCCGGACAGTAAGGGAATCCTGTATGGCAGCACTTCCGCCACACCAGGAAGTGCTGCCGGAAATACTTCCAAGAAGACCCGGAGTGCTTCCAGCTGCTTTCCTGACACTTCCGCCACACCAGGAAGTGACGTCAAGGAGAGCACCTGGGGCTCATCCGGGCCATGATAAAAGGGGCCGCCTCCTTCTAGCAGACGAGCCAGAGTTGGGAGGAAGGAGACAAAGCTTGTGAGGAGGAGGAAGGAGGTCAAGAGAGAAAAAAGAAGAAGAAGAAGAAGAAGAAAAGAAAGAGAATTGGTGGAAAGAAGGCATTGTGGTGCTCAGGAAAAATAAAGGAGTGTGCTTTGAACATCCTGGTGTCAGTCTGTCTGTGTTTGGGGGTACAGTTTCCACAATATATATATATATATATATATATATATATATATATATATATATATATATATATATATATATATATATATATATATATGCGTGTATATGTATGTGTGTGTATGTATATAATATATTTTTTTATTTAACTAAGATTCCCGGGTCCTCCCTGCGTGGAGTTTGCATGTTCTCCCCATGTCTGCATGGGTTTCCTCCGGGTGCTCCGGTTTCCTCCCACAGTCCAAAGACATGCGGGTTAGGTAGATTGGCGATCCTAAATTGTCCCTAGTGTGTGCTTGGTGTGTGTGTGTGTGTGTGTGTGCCCTGCACAGGATTTGTTCCTGCCTTGCGCCCTGTGTTGGCTGGGATTGGCTCCAGCAGATCCCCCTTGACCTTGTAGTTAGGATATAGCGGGTTGGATAATGACTGACTGACTGACTGACTAAAATAAATTGAAAACTTAGCATAATGACAACATTCATTGAAACTATGAATATGATTATCTTTAAATAGGAATCTTTACCCTGTCAGGGATGCCAGGGGCCATGACCCGGCCGGGACGCCAGGAGGGACCGGAAGAGGGTCAGAGCCCTGCCTGGACCACGGGGTTTGCCTTCCGGGTTGCTTTGGGGGCCACGGGTCGAGGGCATGGAAGCCCTTCCCTGTAGGGGCCCGTGGTCACCGCCAGGAGGCGCCCAATGCCTTGGGACTTGTTTCCCCAGCACTCCCGCCACACCAGGAAGTGCTGGGGAAGATTTGTGACGGCGCCGGAGAGCAGCCGGAGGACAGCCGCACTTCCGCCACACTTGGGCGTGGCCAGAAGATTGCCGGGAACACCTGGGGCTCATCCGGGTCCTTCATAAAGGGGCCGTCTCCATTCATTCGGGGCTAGAGTCGGGTGGAAGAAGGACGAGGCAAGAGGAGTTGTGGAGGCGGCCCGAGAAGAAGGCATTGTGGCCAGGACTGAGTGACTGTTTTGGGGTTTGTGCACGTGACTGGGTCTGTGTGACCTAATTATTGTAAATAATTTGTATAATAAACGTGTGGTGGTTTGATAACAACATGTCCGCCTGTCTGTGCCCGGTGCCGCTCACATCTGGCGAGTCGGCAGGATGCTCCGCCTGTTCCAAGGCGGGACCTGTTATCAAAAATTTGTTGTGGACGACCCGGCGCAGCAGGGGACCCCACCCACGTACCGCGGGGGCTGCGTGCACACAGCCCCGCGGGGTAAAGGAACCCCACGGACCGCCAGGGGTCCGCAGGAGGGCCGTTATTCCCTGATGCGGGCGGGCGGCGTGCATTGGAGGAGTGCAGCGGCTCCCGCGATCGCGCCATTGCTGGAGGCGCCGGGACGGCATGGCGTCCAGAGGCCACGCCGAGGACGTTTCCTCGGTTAGACGGGACCTGGGAGGTGAGTTCCCGCCTATCGGCAGCCGCCCTTGGGGCCGGGCGTGTTTTGTTTTCCAGGCAGGGACCTCCCGGATCCGCGTCAGTGGCGGGCGATGCTGGTTTGCGGGCTCCGGTAGGGCGGCGGCAGCCACGAGGGCTGCGGAGGAAGAGACGCTGCAGCTCGAAGGTGCTGGCAACAACAAGGCTGCCGGCAAGCACGTCGCCGCCGCAGAAGGGGAGCCAAGATGGCCGCGGACCAGAAGTCCCTCCCCCTGACAGGCACGCGATTGGACGGTGTGTCTTGTGTGCCCGCCGATGACTGCAGAGAGGCGGGACCAAGGAATGTCCATCACGGGCAGGGGGGAGACCCGATTGGGCCGGAGGAAAAGGCCCACAGGAAGTGGCCGGCGTCGGAGGCTGACAGACAGGTAGGCTCCGCGTCGGTTAACTTCCTGTCTTTGCCGGCTGCTCTGGCAGAGCTGGGGGTGTCTCTTCAGCCCACCGAGCAGCGTGTGTTACAGATGCTATGTGCCCTCCGGGCTGAGGTGCTGGAACTGGAGAGGAAGGCGCTCGCGGCGCTGAGAACGTTTCAATCAACAACGGGACGGCGCGACGCTGGAATCTCCAGCCGGAGAGGTACAGCGGAGACGGTGAGTACAGCCGACTCCGTAAAGCATACGGGAGGGTCTGCTGAAAAAGGCTGTGATGATAACGATCAGTTCCGAGTAAGCAGCCCTCCGACAGGAGGTGCGGCGCCGCGGGCTGTATGCGCGGCGAGGGGGGAGTCCGAGAGGACGCTGAATGGACACGGGCTGCTAAGTGCCCCGGGTCCTAGCGCCCGCCCCGAGTCGGCTGCGGTCTTGCGCCGCACTATAGGGACGCAGACGGACAGAGGCTTTTATTCCATAAGGAGTCTCAAACCGTCATGGCGTCCCAGAGTGAACGGAGGAATAAAGGGCTGGGTGCCGATTCCTCCAATATGGTGAGACGCGTTGCTGGGTGCACGCGTACGGCTGGCTGCCCTCTGGGAGAGCAGAGGGAATCCCTGAGGCCGGCGGAGAGAGAGCAGGCGGTGCCGACGGCTCCATCATCGAGAGGGACACGGAAGCCGCGGAGAGGGTGCCGATCAGGCAAGTGCCGGGGCGATTGGAGGGGGGAACGCTGCCCGTGCGTGGCCCGAGCTGGGTGCTTTGGCAGCGGTTCTGCCCCTGTGTTCTCTTTGTAGGGACGGACCCGGCGAGCTGAAGGAGCCCTTCAGGTGGAACAGCCCTCTGATGTCGGGCCGCCTGTGGAATGAGCTCTCTGCCGGTGTGCAGGTACGCTCACAGCTGGAGGAGCCTACGGGGGAACGAGTGGCTCGGAACAAAGGGGCGTGGAGGTCTCGGAGGGGGTGCCGACCGAGGAGGCCCCGGGGTGCCGGTAAAAGGGGGGAGCACAACCTGTGCGAGGCACAGGGATGCACCATGGGTTGGTGCTCAGATTGTGTCTCCGCCCCTGTCCCTGCTAGGAGTGCGGGGCCGGACCCCGGCTATCCTCGAGTGGGACCCGTTTCGGGCTCTGCTGCCCTCGCGGGACGGGTCGCTCTTACCCACGCAGTGGTCTTCGCTGGCTGTGGGGCACTGTCAGGGATGCCAGGGGCCATGACCCGGCCGGGACGCCAGGAGGGACCGGAAGAGGGTCAGAGCCCTGCCTGGACCACGTGGGGTTTGCCTTCCGGTTTGCTTTGGGGGCCACGGGTCGAGGGCATGGAAGCCCTTCCCTGTAGGGGCCCGTGGTCACCGCCAGGAGGCGCCCAATGCCTTGGGACTTGTTTCCCCAGCACTCCCGCCACACCAGGAAGTGCTGGGGGGAAGATTTGTGACGGCGCCCGGAGAGCAGCCGGGAGGACAGCCGGCACTTCCGCCACCCTTGGGCGTGGCCAGAAGATTGCCGGAACACCTGGGGCTCATCCGGTCCTCCATAAAAGGGCCGCCTCCATTCATTCGGGCTAGAGTCGGGTGGAAGAAGGACGAGGCAAGAGGAGTTGTGGAGGCGGCCCGAGAAGAAGGCATTGTGGCCAGGACTGAGTGACTGTTTTGGGGTTTGTGCACGTGACTGGGTCTGTGTGACCTAATTATTGTAAATAATTTGTATAATAAACGTGTGGTGGTTTGATAACAACATGTCCGCCTGTCTGTGCCCGGGTGCCGTTCACAACCCATAATTCCTATTTACTGCATGCTTGTGTATGCAAGTAATGCAATGTACCTATCCAGAAAAAATGCACAACTGCTGTAGTATGCCCAGAGTGAATCTCGCACATGGTGGTAAGGATGATATTTGCTAAGACTTAATTTAATTTAAGTTTTAATGTATGTCCATTTAGGAGACGATCATAGTTCAGGTTAAAGCAGCTTTTAGCAATTGAGCTACAGTCCTGTTTCAGTTTTGATCATTAATTTTATTTTTGCCATGTCTGTCTTTTCTATGCTACAGTTTGACGATTATTATTATTGGCATTATCATCATTATTGTTGTTGTTGACTGTGTAGGTCATCAGACATTAAGAACGAACACCGCTAGTATGCAAAAATAATATTAAACAATATAATTGGATATTCGTTTATAGGTCTGTATTGTTTAGAAAAATGGCCAATGCCTTTTCTGGGCAACAGATTGTGCTGCTGAGGCGCACAACATAAACATTTCTTTGTGTTTCGGTCCGGCCCAACAAATTTTTCTGAACAAAATAAACATAGGAATCACTACATAGGGCTCCAGTAATGCGCCCGGACCATGAGAGGGCACCTAGGCACTTGTCTAGACCACCTATGCCCAGAAACGGCCCTACTCACACTGGTACCCAAACCTGCTTTTCGAGATCACCTTTCAATTGCTTTCTATTGTGCCTTTGATTCATGAAGTGACTTTCATTCCGTCACTTTCTCAGAATGTTTTCTCCAGTTCTTAAATAAGCAAAAAAAGTCACATTTTCACCCCATTGCTCTAATACCCCTTTATAACTTTTGAATTTTTTCAGAGAAATTTATTTTGGTTGCCTCTGCTCCTCCTGACTGTTAAATCCTGGGATGCTGCCTCTTACAGTGAAGGGATCCTCTTCTGAAAGAGACAGAGAAAGAATCCAATATTAACCAATTTTAAACACAGTCAAGAGAAAGGCCTGAAGATTCCTAATGTACTATCATGTGTCTGAACATTTTAATGTAATTATCATTGAGAACACTTACCTGCCCTGCTCTTGAACCCAGAGAATATGGAGAGAATCTCATCTTTGTCACTCAGAGACAACTCAAGTTGTTCTCCGAAATGGAGAGCAGAACAACAGATTGATCTATCAGCAGCCTTTTGAATAATTTGCACCTCCGTTCCTCCAGACATACAGAGTGCTGCGTGAGTCATCTGACACAACGCTCGAATGCCTGCTGTGAATCTGGGTTATGTTGTCATTGTGGCAAAAAAAAGCAGATGATGAGGCCGCAGCGAGAGACCAGAAGGACGCTCTGTGTGTGTGTGGTGTGTGTGTGTGTGTGTGTGTGTGTGTGTGTGTGTGTGTGTGTGTGTGTGTGTGTGTGGTCACATTAATCCTACGGCACTTGCATTATTAATAAGAAGAACAGAAAAGGTTTGGGCAGGAAACCTTGGGTGGTCACCATCTGCTAACTTCTCTGTCTTAAGTGAATGACTCTCTTCAACTTATCTTCAACTTCAAAAGAGCATTTTTATTACAGCCATTTTTCTTTAAATTAAGCACTTTCTATAAATTTAAAAATATATATCTTGCCCATGCTGCTGCTTTACATTGGAGGCAATTGGGGCACAGAGGAAAAGCTTAAAAACGCACCAGATATGTCAATTTTCCAAGCCGAGTATTGATCCATGTCTTGCGATTACACACACATTGTCAAGTACTTTATTCATATCATTTCTGAACAAAAACTGATTCAGCCATTTTAAAAGAAGAGCAGCTGTTTTTCGACAGCTCAGCAGTTAGTCTTCCTGTGCTACAACCTTTCATTACCTTGGCAGTTAATTTCCTCTCAGAAGACCAAATCACAGTAAACTGCTTGTGTCACGTGGTTGGTTTTGTTTTAATTTACTTCCATATTTGTGTGGGAACTCAAACAAGGTTATAGAAGACATATCCTTAAAACAATAAAAAGAGTACCATGAAAACACAATAAAGCAAGTATTTTCGTTTCCGTTTTGTTGTGACAAACGTGTCGGAAACATGAAAATTGCAGATCACTTCTCGAAAAGTGTATTAGCTTGAAAAATGGATGTATCTGGTACGTTTTTTAAGCTTTTCCTCTGTGCCCTATATGCTCCACTGTGGGCAAGAAGTTTTTTTTTTTTAATTTATAGACAGCACTTTTAACGTTCTAACACAATTTCATATGACAAATCCATACATAGCATGCTTGTGAAGAAACAACCTGGACACATAAAATACTAAAATTAAACCTTTAAGAGGAATCATCCCTGAATGAGATGCCAGTCCTTCAGAAGCGTCCGCTCATTATTCACTCATGGACCACTTTAAGGTCCACCTGATATGAACATGTCAATTCAGGGTCACAATAGGGCCTATCCTGGAAGAAGAACCAGGCACATGGCAGTAACGAACCAAAAGCACACAAGCAGACTGAGTGATTCTAATTATCTCATCCAGAAATGCATCCTGCCTTGAACCTTCTACTGCTGACATACAGTAGGCTGTCTGCAACCCCTTACTAGAATAAGTGGGTTACAACATTAAAACATTAGAAAACCTTTGGACGAGAACAGGCTGTTCAACCTAACAAAGCTCGCCAGTCCTGTCCACTATATTCCTTCCAAAATAACATCAAGTCTAGTTTTGAAAGTCCCTAAAGTCTTACCGTCTACCATACTACTTGGTCACGTATTCCATGTGTCTGTGGTTCTCTGTGTAAAGAAAAACTTCCTAATGTTTGTGTGAAATTTACACTTAACAACTTTCCAACTGTGTCCCTGTGATCTTGATGAACTCATTTTAAAGTAACAGTCTCAATCCACTGGACTAATTCCTTCCATAATTTTAAGTGTTTTATTTATTCATTTTCCATGACTGGGTCGTGGGGGCAACAGGCTTAGCAGTGAGGCCCATATGTCTCTTTCCCCAGCCACATTTGCCAACTCATACTGTAGGATCCCAAGGCGTTACCATGCCAACTGCAAGATATAATCCTCTCATGCGGGCCCGGGGTCTTCTCCCAGCTGGTCATGCCCATAGAACCTCCACAGGTAGGAGTCCATATCAGATACCTGAACTACCTCAACTGGCTGCTCTCAATGTGGATGGTGAGCAGCTCTACTCTGAGCCTCTCCTGGATGTCTACGTTTCTTACCCTATCTCTTTGGAAGAGCCCAGCCACCTTTCAGAGAAAACTCATGTCAGTCTCTTATACCCGTGATCTCATTCTTTCGGTCATTACCATGACCATAGGTGAGGGTAGAGATGTCGATCGACTATTAAATCAAGACCTCTTCTTCTTAACTACTACAAATTGTTAATCAAGACTTCTTCTTCTTCACCACTACAAATTGTTATAGCAAACACATAACTAACTGAGCTTACTGCCCCAATCCAACTGTTGATCTCACAATTCCTTTTTTCTTCACTCATAAAGAAGTCCTTGAGATATTTAATCTCCTCCATTTGAGGCAGTAATTCACTTCTCACTCTGAGTGGACAGTCCACCTTTTTCCACTTCAGTCATCTTGCCTCTTAATTTCCTTTTGCTTAATTGAAACGGTTTGGCTCCTTTAATCTCTCCTCATAACTCATTCCATGCACTCCTGGAATCAGCCTTGCTACTCTTCTCTGGACTTTTTCTGGTGCTACTTTGTCTTTTTTGTAGTCTGGAGACCAAAACTGTACACGGTACTCCAGACACGAAGCCTCACCAGAGCACTATAATGCTTGGATTTGTACTCCACACATCAAGGCGCTATATAACCTGACATTCTGTTAGCCCTCATAATAACTTCTGAACACTGTCTGGCATTTGATAGTGTTGAGCCCACAACAACTCCTAAATCCTTCTCATAAAGGTTACCTTCAAAACAAAATGACATCACAGAAACCTTCAAAGCTTCAAAGTTAAATAAAATCAACTTTTTCAAAAACTAAACAAAAGGAAATAAAGCGACTAACCAACCCAGAATGTTCCTTAAGAGTCCAAACAAAGAATAAACCTCATAAAGAGCTATGTTAACATTTATTAAAGGAGGAAAAAAAATAGTGAACAAGCCACAACAACTACAAAGTCACTTAGTGAACCATCAGAGCTACACTTGGCAGCTCAACAGCCTGACCAGCCAGCCACAAGGGCTTTTGATGATGAACTCAGGCATAAGCTTTACAGGCCAACAAAAGTCTGACATTTAGCACCTTCCGAAAGTTTTCACACCCCTTCACTTTTATTTTTGTTATGTTGCAGCCTTGTGCTAAAATCATTTAAATTCATTTTTCCCTCATCAAGCAACCCTTGATACCCGAGAATGGCAAAGTGAAAGCAGGATTTTAGGAATTTCTGCACATCAGGGTGCTAGTCCATCCGAAAAAAAAAAATGGAATTATCCTATCCACGTTTGTATTCAGTATTACGCATAGAGCCTATCCTGGAAGAAGAACCAGTCACAAGGCAGTAACAACCCTGGACACACCAGCCAACTGAGTGATTCTAATTACCTCATCCAGAAATGCTCCCTGCCTTGAACCTTTCATTGCTGACACAGGCTGTGTACAATCCCTAACAAGACTAAGCAAGTTAGAGCATTAAAACTTTAGAAAACCTTTGAATGAGAACCTTCCATTCTGTATAACAAAGCTCGCCATTCCACATAATTCTTCCAAAATAACAAGTCGAGTTTTGAAGGTCCCTGAAGTTCTCCTGTCAACCACACTACTTGGTCACTTACTCTTTGTGTCTGTGGATCTCTGTGAGAAGAAAAACTTCCTAATGTTTGTGCGAAATTTACCCTTCACAAGTTTCCAACTGTGTCCCTGTGTTCTTGATGGACTTATTTTAAAGAAAATGTCCTGGATCCACAGTGTATTCAGACTCTTTGCTATGAAATCTAGAACATGTGCATCCCATTCTACTGATCATAATTGAGATGTTTCTACACTTTTTGGTCAATTCAGTTGATTGGAAAAGGATTGGTTAAGGAAAAGGCACACACCTGTGTATTGAAAGTCCAACAGTTGAGAGAAAAACAAGCCACAAGGCTGACTGAGTTGCCTACAGAGGTTAAAAACAGGATTGTCTTGAGGCACAGATCTGGGGAAGGCGACTAAAAATATCCTGCAGCACTGAGGGTTCCCAAGAGCACAGTGGCCTCCATTATCTTTAATTGGAAGGTCTTTGGAATGACCACGACTCATCCTGTGGCTGGCCACTTAGCCAAACTGAGCAATCATGGGAGAAGAGCCATGGTAAGAGATGGTGACTCTGAGTGACCTCCGGAGAACCTGTGTGAAGATGCTGTCCAGAAGGACAACTTTGCTTAGTTTGGACTCTATGGCAGAATAGCAAGACGACACATGAAAGCCAGTTTGGAGTTTGCCAAAAGGCAGCTACTGTGAGAAACAACATTTTCTGCTCTAATGAAACCAAGATTGAACTGTTTGGCCTCCATTCTATTAATGACACCCAAAAACTATTCATGGTGGCTCTAAAATCCGTACTGACCCCTACTCTCTCTTCTGTTTCTATTCCCGGTTTTTGTGGTGGCGATCTGCGCCATCACCACCTAATCAAAGCACCGTGATGTTCCCACATTGATGGATTGAAAGCCAGAAGTCTACATGACCATCATCATCAAGTCCTTCCAAGAGAACCCTAAATACAAAGAGGACTGTTTCATTTATGTTAGGTAGAATGTCCAAAGGGGGCTGGGTGGTCTCATGGCCTCTGAACCCCTGCAGATTTTATTTTTTCTCTCCAGCCGTCTGAAGTTTTTTTGTTTTTTTCTGTCCTCCCTGGCCATCAGACCTTACTTTTATTCTATGTTAATTAGTGTTGACTTATTCTAATTCTTACTTTGTCTTTTATTTCTCTTTTCTTCATCATGTAAAGCACTTTGAGCTACATTATTTGTATGAATATGTGTTATAGAAATAAATGCTGTTGTTGTTGTTGTTGTTGGAGACAACCAGATAGCACTCATTCAAGTGCAAAGTGAAGCCTGGTGGTGGTAGCATCAGGAACTGGGACACTAGACATGGTTGAGGGAAGGCTGAATGGAGCAAACTGCAGAGATACCCTTAATGAAAACCTGCTCCAGAGAACTGTGGACCTCAGACTGGGCTGAAGGTCCACCTTTCAACAGGACAATTCAAAGACAACACAGGAGTGACTTGGGCACCAACTCTGGTAATGTCCATAATGAGTATATCTAGGGCTTGAACCCAATCAAACATTCTCGGAGAGACCTCAAAGTAACTATTCACAGAGGGTCTCCATCCCACCTGACCCAGCTTCAGAGGATCTGCAGAGAAGAATGGTAGAAAATCCCCAAATCCAGGTGTGTCAGACCCAAGAAGACTCCAGGCTGGAATAGCTGCCAGAGGGGCTTCAACTACCTACTGACCGGGTCTGAATTTCTAAAATTCTGTTTCTGCTTTGTCATTTGATGGGGGAAATATTTAATTTAAATGATTTTAGCAGAAATCTGCAGCATAAAACGTGTGAACAATGAATGGGTCTGAAGGCACTCTATAGCCCTTTCAAAGTTTACATTTCTACAGCTATACTGTATTTTTGACTGAAAATAAGTCTCACAGAGGCCCAGTGATGTCATTTCAGCATACATCCGCTTGATTTTATGTAGTACCTGCCACAGGGAACGTCCTCCAATGGTGTTTTACAGAAACAGAACAATTCTTTTCTCTGTTTTAGTTAAAAAAAACGCTGGCAGGTGTAGGTTATGAAAGCGGAAAAATAGTTGGGACACCAACCAGGCCGTCCTGTTTAACGAAGGAAATCCAACAAAAAATCAGGACTTTCTGTCTTCATTAAACTGCACATTTGGGCAAAATAAACAGTAAGGAGAATTGTCTCTTTACCAAGTTAAGTCAGGATCATTCACTGGAGCTCCGTTCACAAATGACACGTCCTTCTGAGCAGCCAGGCTTCTTATGTTGTGTGGAGCAGAAGGGGCGGAGCTCAAGTGCTTTCACTGGGTGGTTTCTTGGAGCTGCTGGGGAGAGAAGGAGAAGAGCGCCCACTCTGACCTTGGTGGGTCATCACATGCCTCGATTGAGCCTGTGAGGAGAGCCTCAGATACACATGGGAATTTCATGATGGGGAATGAATAAGCAAATGTCTGATTTTCTATAGAACTTTTAAGAGTGAGGATCCTGCCAAGGTGATTCATAGTACCTACAGTAGTGGCCATGCCTCATTTAGATTTGTTTATAGTGCCTGCCACCCCAAGGTGTTTTACAAGAACAATGCAATTTGTTTTCTTATTTCTCGAGGGAGAGCACTGGCACTGGAATGGAGTTCACGTTGATAATTCCACTGAGAGTCAATTGTCTTTTGATAGTGCCTTTCATTGTGAACACCATCCTTCACAGGCGTAATTGCTCCCATGTTTCTGTACCAGGAGAGCTTGCAGGTTATGTGACTCACGTCAAATGTGGGACAGAAAATGTAACCTTTTTTTTGCAAAGATTGTTTATGTATAAATTGGCGGTTCTCAACCTGTGGGGTGCGCCCCCCTAGGGGGTCAAGAAGTAACAAAACAGGGGGCGCGAAGATGTGAAAAAAAGAAAACAAGAATCGAAAATATGAAAAACACATCTATTGAAACCAAAACAGATTAACTTAAACTACATTCTGATACTAGAAAAATAAATATAGAGTTAGATAAATGTCGATAAAAGTTAAGTAGGTATCATAAAACGTGTGTATCGGCAGAATAAAAATATAGGAATACATTTTATTAGGGTTTCAAAAAAACGTTAGGAGGGCGCGATTAAAACTGTTATGAAAACTCGGGTCGCAAATACTTAAATGGTTGAGAAATGCTGGTATAAATTATGATTTTCATATTTCTGGAGAATGATTTTGGCAGGGAATGTAAGACACATTCCACGACTTCTCCAGTGTTTTTCAGTCCAAGACTTCATTTACATAATCTTGGTGAGTCGGGGAAGTTGGTCGCATATGGGGGGTGCGCTTCTGTGGCTGCCATTTGTGTAGGCTGACATGCCCGGCGGTTCAGTCAGGCCAGTCCGCTGCATTCTTTGTGGTCTTTGTGCGCGTGAGAGCTGACTCCCAATGAAGGCTTATGCAGAATAACAAGGCATAGAATGGAGTGACTAGGAATAAGCGATGGTGGGTGTTTTGGACTTCACAAACACAAAAAGAGGCCAGTCTGTCTGATGTCACATGTCTTACATTCTATGACAGAATGGAATAAAAGAAACAAATGGCGAGATTATGGCTGACCTCGGCATTCCTGGAAAGCATCTCACACAGCACCGGCTTTTTCAGGAACCACATTATTGGCTCTCAGAAAAATGGATCCGCATTTTGTAAACGTGAAACTGCTTAAAAGTCGTCACACAGTCATCTAATTTGACATACCCTGAGATATCTAGTTGTGTAGTCTGATATCCTCAGGCAATGAGATTAGCAACTGTGGCTGTCAAGTTTGACACCCCCTCCAAAAAAAAATTGTGTAATGGGCTACCAGCTTTTGGTGACACACAATGATGCACACTTTACTTGCAAACTTTAGATTTTATATACAGTAGATCCTTGACTTACGAACTCAATTCGTTCGCGAGGGCTGGTTGTAACTCAAGTTGGTTGTAAGTCAAGACTATTTTTCCCATAAGAAATAATGAAAATACCCATAATGCGCTCCGAACCTCCCACAGCAACACTTACTTAACCTTTTCATAATAAAAAAGGGTTGTATAATGTCCATAATTTACCAAAACACCAATCATTTTTCTAATGTACTAACCAAAAAGTTATAAAAAGTGCCTAGCCTACCAGAAACAACAATTTCACACTGTACTCACCATTTAATTTGACATCTTTGGGCTGCAGGAAGGGAGGAGGAGGAGGAAAAAGAAATGGAAGGTGGTTATTTATTAGAATTAGCCTCCTTATGCAAATCTTTTCTTTGTAAAATTGTCGAGATGGTGGATTTCGACATGCTGTACATATTAGCGAGATCGGTCACGAACACCACTCTCATATTTCCGCACAATTTCCTTCTTCGTTTCGATTGTGATCGCTGCTTCTCAAGTTAATAATGACAGTAGTCGAGCACTCAGTTCAAAGCTGGCCGTGTTGTGAACTGCTGTAATAATACACTCCAAAGCAAGCCGGTGCTGACTCAGCCTGATGACATCATCATGTGCCGCGCCAGCCCGCTAGCTAACATCCCTTAACAATCTCTTTCTTTACCTTCATTACCTTCTCTTCCTTCCTTAGCAATTATGCGTCTTGCTTGCCATGGTCTTAGTGAATTATATATATATAGATAAATCACTGCACTGACCGAAATTACGTCCACAAACACATGTATCTGGGCTCCGACTGACGCTTACGAATGCTTTCGGCTGTTTGTTTACAATCGCACAAGCGGATACACGTGACCGCATTCGGGTCGTAACGCAAGATGTTGGTCGTAAATGAAAACAAAAATTTTGGTCGTAAATCAAGTTGTTCGTATGTCAGGCCGGTCGTATGTCAAGGGTCGACTGTAGTGCCTTTTATAGCGAACATCACTTCTACAGCCTGTTTCCATACTTAGCAGTGGAAGCTTAGGTGACTCACTTTGAATGACACAGCAAGTCAGTTGTGGCCACTGAACACGCACCTCTGTGATCTTATATAGTGCCTTTCATTGTTGGCATCATTTTAAGATGTGCTGCAGGAAGAGGAAAATGATCTCCATGTTTGTAAAGATGGTTTAGGGGGTTCATTTCAGGCAAAAGTGGGAGATTATGATGGGATTGTAACATGAAGCCTGCTAACTTTATATAGTGCCTTTCATAATACAGGTGTAAATGTATACAATATCAGCACTGGCAAGTTTTGTGACTCACTCAGGAACACACAAAGATTGAAAATGCAGATGTTATTGATTTTGATTGTATATAGTGCCTTTTATTGAATGCCATCCCAAGCTGCTTTACTTGTGTAACTCTTTCCAAACTTCTACAGTTGCAGTATAGCTAACATGGTCAGGTTACGTGAAGAATCAGTGGTGGGGCTGAATATGCAGCCATTGTAGTTTTATTGTAATGCCTTTCATATTTAGTCTGCTCAGATCCAGTTTAATTACATGATATGTTCAGGCTTACGTAGGGAGTGGACGATGGAGATTCCATTTTATTACTGCATGTGTTTTTAACAAGAACATCCATTCATCCATCGTGTTAATCCCACACATGCTCATGGGGTGCTGGCCTCTGTCATTGTAACTTTGGACACGGGTGCCAGCCCTTCACCAGTCACATTCAATCACACTGTCAGCATATCTGACCATTAGAAGAGTTCATAATTTGTTTAGGATGATACAGAAAGTAAATAATGAGAACAGAACATGCAACTTTAGCATTTTATATATTGAACTAGCTGTGCTACTGGTCCAAGGCAATTTGAAATCCAAGTAATCGATGTGGACCTTATTGTTAATGTCTGCAGTGAACTATCTATTAGAATGTTTTTTATAAAGCATGTAATAATAAAATGTGTTCAATTTCACAAACATTTGCAATATTAAAATACAACACTAGAAATGTATGTCTTTGTTATATGCCATTGGTGTGAGGCTCATAAAAGTAGTGTAAATTTTTCCTGTTGCACCATCTGTTAGAATGACAAATGTAATGTGTTTTATCACTACAAATTTTTGTGATGTACCATATGTTGCAATAACAAATGCAATGCATATGTCTCTGTTATATGCCATTTGGTATGGGATTAGCAAAAGCAGTGTAACTGTTTCTGATGCGCCATCTGTCAAAATGTTAAATGCAAGGCATTTTTTACTACATATGTTTGTAATGCTTCATCTGATTCAATGGCAGAGGCATAGCAACTAGATAAACACACAGATGCTTATCTTTTTATTAAGGTGGATACTCTCGGGAGATGTTTGTTATGTTTATTTTCCCCACTACCAGTAGCAAGTTAGATGACAAAGTGACACAGACAATCCATGGTGGGTTTTGAATGAGATGACATGCTCTTTATAGTCCAGTTCCTTCAGTGATAATTAGCATGCTATTGTTGGATTCCTTCTTCCAAATCCGCTTTATCCTGAGCATGGTTGTAGGGCATCTGGTGCCTATTTCAGCAAGCATAGGGTACAAGGTAAGAAAAAACACCCTGGGCATGGCACCAGTCCATTGCACTGTGAATACACAGACACACACACAGATTTGGGCCAATTTAGCATCATCAATCCACTTAACCTGCATGTGTTTGGACAGCGGGAGGCAGCCTACTTGGCCATGGAGAGAACATGTCAACTCCACACAGGGAAACAATCGGGTGTGAACCCTAAGTTTCTTGTTCGGGGGCAATAGTGCTCCCACTTCACCAACATGTCACCCTCTGTCTGTTTAACGTGGTGTGATTAGCCACTGAAAATACAGCAAAGAAAATGTCATTCTCATTTAAAGACAGTGTCCTAGTTTGTCTGGAAAAGATCAAACCCCTTCTCTGCATTCAAGTCCTTTGTAATGCCAGTTCACCTCCCATACTGGTTAAAATGTATCTTTGGGAGGTTCACAGTGAACTACAGCATTTTAGATGGTTCTTCAATATAAAGGAAATTAGCAAGAAGTGTGATTCAGAAAGCAAAACCCACACGTTTGCAATCTGGACCCATGACAGTCAATGCAGAGCTGCTGCTGTGGCCGCCTTTATGCTGAGCTGAGGTCAGTAGCTGTACCAGAGTGCCATCTGCTGGCCAGTAACTAAAGAGAAAACTTCTTCACTTCTTCATTTACATTACACTTTCTACTCCCTCACAGTATATAGTGACTTTCATGTCAGATATTTTTCCAGAGTGCCTTAATTGAATTTAATAAATCAGCTGTAAGGTACACAATTGTAGGTAGCATAGAGTAGTAGTGAGCTCTAATCTATAAGGTCGCTGGTTCAGTTTTCACCTCTGACCCATAGTTTGACCCTCAGCCTGCCCCTTAACCTATCTGTACTTTATATATATATATATATAAACAGCTGTACCATTGATCTATACTTATAGCATATACTATAGCAGCACCTGGCATTACACGGGTAAATAATTTTAAGCTCTGGTCTGTTTGTCTGCTAGTCTGGCCTCTGTCTGTTCTGGTGTTTCACTTGCTCTGGCACTGTCCTAAAAAAAAAAAAGGTACCCCCAGATACCAATGAGGGAGGTATGCACATTTTGCCAAAGATTAGTTCAATGGTGTGGATTTGTATATCAGACATACTGTACATGTGGTATATATATATATATATATATATATATATATATATATATATATATATATATATATATATATATATATTGTGGAATAAGGCCGGCCATTCATCCCGGCCAATACCCCCAGGCCACCAGATGGAGCCCTCCCTGCAGCATAGGGGTGCCCCGAATGCCAACAGGTAATTATGGACAATGGAGTTTTTATCCACAGCCCTGCTGGATACCACGGGTGCTGCAGGGAGGAACAACGATGGTTTTCCCTACAAACCGGAAGTGTGTCCGAGTCACATGGACAAAGGGGACGACGTGCTTCCGGGTTGAAGAAGAAGAGTTTTTATCTGACCCGGAAGTGCTAGGAAGTCACATGGACAGGGGTTCAGAAGCACTTTCGGGTCATGGACTTTAAAAGGACTATGGGAAATCTCAGACATTGAGCTGAGCTGGGTGGCAGGGTGGCAGCGCTTCTGGGAGTGGAGAATTGTTTAGTGAGTATTGGTTTATTGTGATTTATGAATATAGTGGAGTGCAGGGTGCTATCTGCACTTATTTATCCAAATAAAAATTATTATTGGACTTTTACCTGGTGTCTGGAGTCTGATCAGAGGGTTCAAGGAGACGACAGCGCCCCCTATCTGTCACAATATATATACATACAGTATATATGAGTGTATATGTGTGTGTATAAATATATATATTTTCTACATGACAAAAGATTTGCACACATTTTTATCCATTCATAATGTGAACTCTTGTGTTGTAACAATACATGTCCAAAATCAAATGAATCCATTTTCTGTAGATATTTAACTGAAGAAGCTGTACACATTCATACTTTGTTGAGAACCCTTTTGCTGCAATAACAAGCTTCATTCTTTTGGCTGTGTAAGTGTGTCCCAGTTCTGCACATTGTTGTTCTTCTTGACAGAATTTCTCGAGATTCACTGGGTTGGTTGGATGGCGCCTCTGGACAGCAGTTTTCAAACAGTGCAAGCTGTAGGTTCATAGCAGACTGGCACAAGTTCTCCTGCAGTATTGTGTGGTATTTGTGCCCATCCACTGTCCCTTCAACTCTGACAAGATTCTCAGTCCCAGCACATGAATATCATCCCCACAGCACAATGCTGCCACCGTATTTTACCGTAGCTGTGGTGTTTCTTGAGGCCTGGCCAGTGTTAGTTTCACACCACACACACAACTCTTTAAAGTCTGGCCAGAAAGTTCAGTTTTGGTTTCATCTGACCATAAAACCTTCTCCCACAACTTAACTGCTTCTCTGTTATGCTTTGTAGCAAAAACCATACATGCTTTTATGTGGACCTTCTTCAGGAATGGCTTCTTTCCTGCTCTCCTCCAGTAGAGGCCTCTTTTATGGAGAGCTCTTGAATTTGTAGACCCCTGCACCTTCACTCCACTTTCAGCCAAAGAGCACTGCAGACGTCTGAGAGTGACGGTTGGATTTTTAGTCAGCTCTCTCACCAGTCGACGACTCGCTCTGATGTTTAGTTTGAGTGTGCTGATGATGGATCCAATAGTGCGCAATGGGACATTCAAACTATTCAATATTTTTTGTAGCCATTTCCTGCCATCTTGTGCATTTCAATGATTTTTTTTTTCTCACATCAGCTGAATGCTCTTTTGTCTTCATTTTTGCAGTGATTGTCCAATAAAGACTATGGCCCTTACCAAGGGGGCTTTTTATATCCAGAGAGATATAAAGGACTTACAAGTAGTACTAATTATATTTAATTATGACTGTCACCTTAGAGTCATTTGTAATTCATTTATCATTGGTGTAAACCTGAAGTTCCCAAAGCACAGCGGTTTAAATACTTATGCAAACACAAACTTTGAGTTTGTCTTTTTCAGTTAAATATCTACACAAAATGGTTTGTTTTGACTTTGGAAATGTATTTTTACACCATAAGAGTTCACATTAAAATTACTAAATAGATAGATTTGTGTACAAATCGTTTGTCATGCAGAAATCTATGAAGACTTTCAAGGGGACTGAATACTTCTGCACGCCACTGTAGGTTTGTATGTAGATGGATGGATAGATAGATATGAAAGGCACTATATGATAGATAGATAGATAGATAGATAGATAGATAGATAGATAGATAGATAGATAGATAGATAGATAGATAGATAGATAGATAGATAGATAGATAGATAGATATGACAGGCACTATATGATAGATAGATAGATAGATAGATAGATAGATAGATAGATAGATAGATATGAAAGGCACTATATGATAGATAGATAGATAGATAGATAGATAGATAGATAGATAGATAGATAGATAGATAGATAGATAGATAGATATGAAAGGCACTATATGATAGATAGATAGATAGATAGATAGATAGATAGATAGATAGAAGGCACTATATGATAGATAGATAGATAGATATGAAAGGCACTGTTAGATAGATAGATAGATAGATAGATAGATAGATAGATAGATAGATAGATAGATAGATAGATATGACAGGCACTATATGATAGATAGATAGATAGATAGATAATTTAATTTTAAACAGACCTTTATTAACAATTATAACATAATTGCATTTAAATTAACAGTCAAAATTAAACAACATTTAATAACACACTTTTCCTACTCATACTTTAAGACTAGACATTCATCTTCCAAGGAGCATAAAACATCATTTACAGCCCAAATTTCTCTAAATATATCTAATTGATTAATAAGTTTAAAATATTCAAATTCGATTCTCAATCTTCTTTGAAGGAGGACCTTAAACATTAACAGAGCATCAGTAGTTTTCTGATCTTTATCTCTATTTCTTCTCGTTTTTAACGTTGCCATCTTGGCCTGGCCTAACAAAAAATTGCCAAGTAAACATTGTCTTTTACAAAGTTTTGACACAGACATTCCAAAAATATAAATGAGGTTATTAAATATAATTCCCAAATCCTTGAACAATAAATCAAGAAAATGCAGCAGTGGTTGTAATCTGGTACAATACAGAAATAAATGATAAATTGTTTCTTTCTGAAGGCAGAATGGACACTGATCTGTTGTGCTGGCACCAATGGTTTTTAAAAATGAATTGGTGGCTACTGCCACATGTAGAATCCTCCACTGCAGGTCCCCAACTCTTTTCTCAATTGGCGGTTTATATAAAGTCCTCCATGCTGGAGATGTCGTGTCATGCAGACACAGAGTGTTCCTCCACAGGGTATCAGTCATGTCTTTCAAATACATAAAATGGGACACTTTAAGACACCAGTCATACAATTCTTTTTTTGACAAATTTTGGAACGAAATTCCATTTATGTGATTAATTGTTAAAATGGAGTTATTAGAACTGATAAAATCTTTTACATTTGGTTTAATTGTAATGATACATTCAGGAGGTTCTGCCTCTTTTATAAGATCTCCAGAGATATAATCCTCACACAGAGGACCTGCACCCAATTGCACTAAAGAGACTTTAAGTTTGTTGATTATCGACCCCCCAAGACGGACAGACCTAATCCCGAGCTCATGTGCCACAGCTGCCCCAGACTTCCACTGGTTGCTGACCGGATCAATAAAGTTGGCTACTTTGGTAAAGCCTTTGTTCATTAGCAGTGAGTTTAAACTAACCGAGTCAAACTCCAAGACTGGATTCCATATTACCGGTTCTTCGAGTAACCAGAAGACTGACTCCACATTAATACCCACTCTGTTTGTTTTGGTGTGCCAAATCAATAACATGTTGCGTAAAAGGTGGGCAGCACAGATAGCCAATCGCTTGATATCAATGAAAAGGAGTTGCAAATCAAAATTGAGATTTCCGACCCTGTGAAAAAAAGCGAATGCTAAACTCCTCCACAGTAAAGGCTGAGGGGCATACAAGAGACGCTGTAAATCTGTCAGCCTAAAAGCTTCAATTCTACTCAGAATGTCCACCAAGCCCTGACCACCTTCATCCACAGGCAGATGTATCACACTGCGTTTAACCCAATGAAGTTTATCCCAAAAAAAATCTAGTAATATCCCCTGAATTTCTTTTAAAGCCAAACGGAGGATCTGCACACCTAAATTTATGCCAAAGCATTGAAGCAATTAAATTATTAATAATTAGCACCCTACCCCGAAAAGAGAGCTTGGCGACCACCCATTTCCATTTCTTCAGTCTCCCTGAATTTGATCAATTAAGCCTCCCAGTTATCAGCTGTGGCTCCAGACTTCCCAATGTAAATTCCCAGATGTTTAAATACCTTAGAGTTCCATGTTAGACCACTTGGGAGGTTTGGGGGAGGACAGTCCCAGTTGCCCATCAGAAAGGCATTACATTTGGACCAGTTGACCCTGGCAGATGACACCGTTTGAAACACCTGTAAACAGTCCTGCAGCAGGACAACATCATCAGGTTCAGTGATGACAACTGTGACATCGTCAGCATATGCCACCACCTTAAAAGATGCAGTGGGACACACAGGCAATGACAGGCCGTGAAGACATTGGCGAAGTCTGTGGAGCAGGGGCTCTATGGACAGCGAGTATAGCATACCGGAGAGTGCACACCCCTGACGAATGCCCCTTGTAACAGAAAATGGGGCTCCCAACCCTCCATTAATTTTAAAACACTAAACACATTCGTGTACATTAATTTAATATATCCTAGAAAGGTCTCACCAAAACCAAACCTCTTTAGAACTGTAAATAAATACTGGTGGTCTACCCGGTCAAAGGCCTTCTCTTGATCCAGTGAGATGAGACCCGCCTTAAAACCAAAAATCTCAGAGGCAGATACCAAATCCGCACAAAGAAAATGTTATCAAAAATACATCGTTCAGGGACACAGTATGACTGATCAAGGCCACCGAGCAGTTCATGACAGTCCTCAGACGAAGAGCCAGCGCTTTAGAAAAGATTTTATAGTCTGAGCAGAGCAGGCTGACCGGTCGCCAGTTTTTTATGTTGCAGAGATCCCCTTTTTTAGGTAAAAGAGTCAAAACTGCTCTCCGACAACTCACAGGAAGTTCTTTATCCCTGATGCTCTCCACAAACACAGTCAGGAAGTCCTTACCCATGATATCCCAAAAGGACTTGTAGAATTCGACGGGAAGTCCATCGATCCCAGGGGCTTTGTTCTGATTTAAACTCCCAAGAGCTCTAGTGAGCTCCTCCAGTGATAGTGGCAGGTCGAGCTCTTCCTTGGTGGATGGAGTCAGCTGTGGTAGGTCATTAAAGAAAATTTCTGTATTTGAAGACAAGTCCACTGTTTCTGCAGAGAATAAGTCTTTGTAAAATTTAAGGCAAATTCCGGATCTCCTCGGTCTCCGTCATTTCAGTCCCATCTGCAGTTTTCAGACAGTGAATGATTTTTGCCTGAGCAACCTTCTTCTCCAATGAAAAGAAAAACTGCGTAGGGGCGTCTATTTGGGAAATATTCTGGAATCTCCCCCTGACAATGGCGCCCTTCACCTGTTCATCCAGTAGGGACCTCAGAGAATCTTTTTTGTCTTTTAGAGACTCAAGCAAATTGGCATTAAAACCGGTTTCCAGTTTGGTTTGAATTATCCCAATGTCCTCTTCCAGTTCTTTAATGGCCATGGTGACCTTTCTAGAAGAATGTTCAGAATAAAACTGGCAAAAGAGTTTAATTTGGACCTTGGAGACGTCCCACCATTGCTTCAGAGATGAGAATTCATTTTGCTGAGTCTCCATTTGTCCCAAAAGAGACGAAAGTGTTGAAGAAATAGAGAGTCTTTAAGAAGTTTAGTATTAAAGTGCCAGAATGATTTAAAATTACGCTCAGACCCCAAAGAGAAACGAGTGAGAGCTAAACTATGGTCTGAAAACCCTGTGGGCAGAAGACAAGAGCCCAAAATGAGGTTCAGATTGTGCCGTAACGTATAAATCCTGTCCAGCCTTGCCATGGATAACATGCCACTGGAGGCCTTGAGCCATGTGTACTGTCTCGCCGTCGGGTTCGACTCTCTCCACACATCCACAAGTTCTTGCTGATGAAGGACCGACTGCAACACCTTGACTGACCCGGGTGAGGCTCAGCTCCATTCCTGTCCATCTCTGCATTTTCAGTGCAATTAAAATCGCCAGCTAAGAACACAACGTCCTCTGAACTGCACTCAGCTAGCACGTCTTTTAACAAAAGAAAAAAAGAAACTCTCTCTTTGCCTTCATTTGGAGCGTAGACATTTAAGAAAATAATGTTTTTCCCCTGAATACGTACAACGACCTTCATGAGACGACCTTTAATTTGCTCAAAACAGTCAATGGACTCCGGAGAAACGCCTTACTGAAGAGCACTGCCACCCCTGCGCTGGCACTGGAGCCGTGGCTCAGAATCGATGTCCCACTCCAGTCCCTCTGCCACTCCGACTCATTCATTGGGTCAGTATGAGTTTCTTGAAGAAAAGTAACATCTAGTTTTTCTGTTCCAAATATTGAAAAGTACGGCTCTCTTTAAGGAGTCTCTGCAGCCGTTAACGTTCAAAGAGCCCAAAGAGAAAACAGGCATTAGAAAGAAAAGAAACGGAGCAGCAATGACAAGAAGAACTTTAACTAATGAAAAAGAGAGGAGCTGGTGTGGAGCCATTATGTGCTGGAGGTGAGAGACTTTCTAACTTTACTGATAACATTCTTTAAACGATTAAATTCTTTTCTTTCCATTCCCAAAGGAACAGCATTGCGCATAACTCGCTTGGCTGAAACCAAAAAAAGTTCCAGGTCAGGAAAATGTTCTACAACATTCACCTTCCTTTTGCCTTCAAGAAAATCCAGAAAGCTCAGAATGCTTTCAGTGCTGTACTCGTTTTTCCAAGAGTGCCAGTTAAATTGTCACTTGACATACAAGAGTCACTGTCCTCACCACCCTGCTGACTCCCCTCACACTCTGGGCTAATTGTCACCTCTCTGGTACTTAGAAGACGATTCTTTAAAGACACGTCAGCCCCCTCTGTCAGGTTCATTTTGTTACTTCTCTTGGCTCCTACTCCACCGTCTGAGGTTTCTTTCCTCTTTCTGGGGAGTGTCGTCCATTCTTCTTCAACATTCATTTCCTCAACAATTCCAGCTTTTTCTTCCCTAACTGCACTGCCTGAATTAGTGCCTGGTTCAGTTTCTGCCACAGCTTTGACATTTAAGAGAGGGCAAGCAGTTTCACTGTGGACTGTGGACTCAGGACTGGCCTCGGTCTGCTCATCCACCTTAGATGGCTCACAGGTAGCAGCGGCAGCATTCAGACCTTCAATGTCATCCACCTCAGTTGGTGTCGTTTCAATGACAGGCTGCATAACCTCGGTCTTAGCTTGGCCCTTTTCTTCATCCTGATTTATATTCACAGTAGAGGACTTCAACTCGGCCTCGGCCGATCCATCCACTTCAGGCATTTTTATCTCAGCTTTCTTTATTTCACTCCTTTCAACTGTGGAGCTACAACTGGGTATCTGATTATCAGAACTTCCTACAGTCGAGCTAAGAGTACCTGTGGATACCTCACAGACAACAATCTGCTGATCTTCAGCATCGGAGTCGGAGTCTTCAGACTCATCCTCTATATCTGACTCGCTCACTGCATTTGTGTTTCCACCCATAGCATGACTACAATCAGCTCTTTTACAGTCAACTGCTTTGTGCCCTGCACGGCCACATTTAAAACATTTCATTGAATCAGAAGATATAAACACAATATAATCACATCCATCTACTTTGAATTTCAGAGCAACATCTAACTCATTGTAACCTCTGTTGAGGAGCATAAAAACCTGTCTCCTAAATGAGACCACATGTTTTAATTCTGGCTGTTTACACCCCAAAGGAATCATAGTAATGTCAGAAATAATCTCGCCATACCTTCTCAATTCAGTACGTAGCAGTTCATTCTTCAAGAAAGGAGGAATATTAGAGATTATAATCCTCTTTGCAGGAGTTGAAAGCGGCAAAACAGAAATGAGGGTTCCATTAATGACTAGGCCTTCCTGAACCAGTTGGTGAACTAAGGCCTCTTCATTTAGAAATATCACGACAGCCTTATTCATTCTTGAAGCAGAAATAATGTTTTTACATCCAATTATTTTTCCAATTTCAGTAACACACTTCTCTACTGAAACTACTGGATCAACAATCAATTTGATGCCATTTCTTCTGCTAAGTTTTTCGAAGCCATGTGGCAAAAGGCCTGGCTGTATCCCTCGGGACACAGCCATCCTAGCCACTTCTTTTAAAAACACTAAATAAACTTGAAATAATGACTATATATAAATAACACAGCAAAGAATTAAGAGAAATGACTAGAAAAAAGAAATAAAAGAAAAAAAAGGAAAAAAGAAAATGCTAAACTCAACTCACTCTCCTGCTAGCACAAAGGCCATTTCCACTCCAGACCAAAGCAATCGACACACAGAGAAACAGCAAGACAAGATAGATAGATAGATAGATAGATAGATAGATAGATAGATAGATAGATAGATAGATAGATAGATAGATAGATAGATAGATATGATAGGCACTATATGATAGATAGATAGATAGATAGATAGATAGATAGATAGATAGATAGATAGATAGATAGATAGATAGATATGAAAGGCACTATATGATAGATAGATAGATAGATAGATAGATAGATAGATAGATAGATAGAAGAGGCACTATATGATAGATAGATAGATAGATAGATAGATAGATAGATAGATAGATAGATAGATAGATAGATATGAAAGGCACTGTGTGATAGATAGATAGATAGATAGATAGATAGATAGATAGATAGATAGATAGATAGATAGATAGATAGATAGATAGATAGATAGATAGATAGATAGATAGATAGATAGATGCCTTATTAATCCCAAGGGGAAATTCCCATACTCCAGCAGCAGCACACTGATAAAAAACAATATTAAATTAAAGAGTGATAACAATGCAGGTAAAAACAGACAATAACTTTGTATAATGTTAACATTTAACCCCAACCCCTAAGGGTGGAATTGAAGAGTCACATAGTGTGGGGTCTCCTCAGTCTGTCTCTGAAGCTGCTCCTCTGTCTGGAGATGATCCTGTTCAGTGGATGCAGTGGATTCTCCATTATTAACAGAATTCTGCTCAGCGCCCGTCGCTCTGCCATGGATGTCAAACTGTCCAGCTCCGTGCCTACAATAGAGCCTGCCTTCCTAACATGTTTATCCATATATATACGCACACACGCACAAAGATTTTGAGCGTCATGCATTAGATAGAAGGGCACCATTTCTAATAAGGCCCCATTGTTCACTTAAGTATACAGCAGATCCTCTTGATTTTATATAGTGCCTAACACACAGGTGCTTTACAGTTATCAGAATAAAAAAGTTTTTGTCTTTCTTCAGGTATTAAATATTAGCAGTTTAGGTGCTTTTTCTCTTGGCAAGATGCTTCCTCATGCAGTGGTGGGCATCTCTTGAGCTGCAGGGTTGTGAAATTGTCTAGCATTCAGAATTTCCAATTCCCATTTACTTTCATGCCTAAGGTTTAAGGTTTAAGGTTTACGGTTTCTTTATTTAGTCATGTTTACACAAGAAAACATGAAATTTGCCTTGTCAGTTGCATCTAATAACAGACAAAATGAAATAAAACAGACAAATAGAAACAAGAAAGGTTAAGGTAAGGCAGTTAGATAATACATATTTACACCAACAAAAAGAAAGGTTACAGGATATCTATCAAAACCTTCATCATTATCTCTGATATTTCTTATTGAAAAGTCATATGGCACTAGGAAGAAAGGAGTTTGTGGAGCGATTTGTGTGGGTTTTCAAAGCGACTCTCCTTCCTGATTTACTGAACTTCAGTTCTACTCGTACATGTAATGGATGGCTGTCATCAGTTGATCAGATGATTTCCAGTTTCTTTAACATTGCCTGCCCTCTGACACACACACACAACTCAAATCGTCTCCATCAGCCCCAATAACTTCAGCTCCATACTTCGTAATCTGCTGGAGCTTTTTTGAGTTTTGGTTTGTCAGACTATTAAACCAGGCAATGAAACTGAAAGTGATGACAGACTGGATCAGACTGCGACAGAAGGACAACATGAGGTCCTTGTCTACTTTAAACAGTTTGAGTTTGTGGAGGAGAAATAAGCGCCGGTTGCATTTAGAGAATAATTTTTTTTCTATTTGTATTCCAGTTAAGATTGTTATCTAGGTAAGTTCCTAAGTATTTATATTCAGTCACTATTTCTACCTCCTCTCCCAGAACTACAATAGGTGAACATACAGATTTCTGTCTCTTAAAATCAAATATCATTTCTTTGGTCTTTTTTACATTCAGAGTGAGAAAGTTTTTTTTTGCATCAGTTTACCGTACAGTCCACTTGATTTAGATAGCGGCTTTCATACTCCCCAGATATGCGTCCTATGAGCAGAGTGTCATCCGCATACTTGATAATGGAGCAGCGGTCATTGCTCTGTCTCAGGTCACTTGTGTACAGAGTAAACAGTAATGGTGATAAGACACACACCCCTGCAGACTTCCTGTGTTTGAATGAATGACAATTGAAAAAAAAGATCTTCTTTTAAAGCTTGCATGTTATGTACTGACCTGCTTCTGCTAAAGGTAGAACTTCACAGCTCTGACTTGATCTTTCCCTCCTCTGTCCATTTTTTAGCAGTCATTCCGTTGGTGTACTGTAGTTTGACGTGATTTGTATGATCAACGCACATCAAGCACATGGTAAGCATTAACAGGAAACAGCATAAATGTTTGTTAAAAGCTAATTGAAATAACTCACGATATGGGTCAAAAAATGAATGATGATTTGAAAAGAAATGTGAGCACAGCTGAAGAGTATTCTTCAAGTCCCTTGTATGGTAGGAGAAGCACTTGAAATAGGACGAGGAAGTCTTCAAAACGTTTATGACACCTGGAGACCAACCTACCTGTGGATCAGTGGTGTCCTTCACATGAAGAATGTTTTAAGACAAAGGAGTCAAATTAAAACATGGCAAATACACGAGTAAGGATGTCATAGTTAATGGCTGCAAAATACTCAGAGCTCTTTACTGCCATGTCTGTTGCAAGGGATCTTTGCAGAATCTGAACTGGCCAGCCCAGAAGAGACTCTCTCGTTCCGGTTTATTCCAAACAACAATAGCAGGCTTCTGCCTGGCTAGGTCCAAAATTGGGGAAGCTGGTTAACCGCTAACTGCTCACACCATTTCTCATCTCAAGTACTCGTGTGGTGTACTTTATGCACCAGTGTTACAATGGCTACTTATATGCACGGTGTGAGGTTGTAATATCCATCCATCCATCCATTATCCAACCCACTATATCCTAACTACAGGGTCACGGGGGTCTGCTGGAGCAAATCCCAGCCAACACAGGGTGTAAGGCTGGAAACAAACCCTGGGCAGGGTGTGCACACACACACACCCACACACCAAGCACACACTAGCGACAATTTAGAATCGCCAATGCACCAAACTCAAAACTCGTCTTGAAGTTTGACGACCATCTACAGATGGATTTTCTCTTTCCTCACAAACGGGCCCCAGGTGGTGAGAGTTGGCAAACACACATCCTCATCACTCATTTTAAACACAGGAGCGCCGCAGGGCTGTGTGCTTAGCCCCCTCTTGTATTTCTTGCTCACCCACGACTGTGTTGCAGAACACGGCACAAACACCATCATCAAGTTTGCAGACGACACAACCATCATAGGCCATATCACTGACAACGATGAGACGGCCTACAGAGAAGAGGTGCTGGCACTGAGTAATTGGTGCCTGGATAACAACTCGTTTCATAACATCAGCAAAACCAAGGAGATGATCGTGGACTATTGGAAACAGCAAGGTGGAGAACACCAGGCCATCCACATCAGCGGTGTAGAAGTTGAAAGGGTTAACAGCTTCAAGTTCCTTGGAGTAAACATCACCGAGGATCTCTCGTGGACCCTTCACATAGACACTGTGGTTAAGAAAGCTCGCCAGCGGCTCTACTTCCTGAGGAGGCTGAAGAAGTTTGGCATGAATGCCAACATCACCTCAATGTGGTCGAGAGTCTGCTGACGGGCTGCATTACCGTCTGGTATGGGAGCTGCTCTGCCAGCAGCCGGAAATCACTACAGAGAGTGGTGACGGCAGCAGAGCACATCACGGACAAGAGTCTCCCTGCCATTGAAGACATTTACCTCCATCGGTGCTTGCATAAGACAGGCAGCATCATAAAGGACCACAGCCATCCAGCACACCAGCTGTTCTCCTTGTTACCATCTGGCAGACGATACAGGAGTCTGGCTGCTCGGACTACAAGACTTAAGAACAGTTTTTACCACCAGGCCATTCAACTCCTCAACAGCAACACCTGAACACTTACATACACTTACATTACACCTACATTGCACTACTCACACACAAACTGTGCCTGCATACACTCTGAATACTGACTGGAACATACATCTGTACTTATAAAACATTATCTGTGCAATAACTGTCATTTGTACTTGCTGCTCATTCAACTCATATTGCTCTATAACTTCTTTTCAAATGTACACATTTTATTTTTTTTATTTTATATAAACCTGCTATTCTTGATACATTTCAGTCAGGTTTCAGAACAAATCACAGCACAGAAACTGCACTCGTTAAAGTAGTAAATGACTTGCGGGTAAACGCAGACAGAGGCCATTTATCGGTTCTCATCCGCTTAGATCTGAGTGCTGCATTTGACACCATTGATCATAATATTCTTAGAAATCGCCTTAGTCAATGGGTGGGCCTCTCTAGCAGTGTCTTAAATTGGTTGAATCCTACCTGGCAGGGAGAAAATTCTTTGTTAGTTGTGGGAATTACAACTCGAAGACACATGATATCCGATATGGTGTTCCACAAGGCTCTATCCTGGGTCCGCTGCTCTTCTCAATCTACATGCTTCCGTTAGGTCAGATTATCTCAGGGCATAACGTGAGCTACCACAGCTATGCTGATGACACACAGCTGTGCTTATCAATAGCACCTGATGACCCAGACTCTCTCGATACACTAACACAATGTCTTACTGGTATTTCTGAATGGATGAATAGTAATTGTCTCAAACTAAATAAAGAGAAAACTGAAATTTTAGTAATTGGCAATAATGGATTCAGTGAGGTTATCAGAAATAAACTTGATGCACTAAGATTAACAGTTAAGACGGAGGTAAAAAATTTAGGGGTAACCGTTGACTGTAATCTGAATTTTAAATCGCATATTCATCAGACCACTAGGACAGCATTTTTTCACTTAAGAAACATAGCTAAAGTTAGACCTCTTATATCAGTGAAAGATGCGGAGAAATTAGTTCACGCGTTTGTTTTCAGTCGACTAGATTACTGTAACGCACTCCTCTCAGGACCACCCAAAAAAGACATAAATCATTTGCAACGAGTGCAGAATGCAGCTGCTAGAATCCTAACTGGGAAAAGAAAATCCGAACACATTTCTCCAGTTTTAATGTCACTACACTGGTTACCTGTGTCATTCAGGATTGACTTTAAAATACTGCTTATGGTTTATAAAGCCTTAAATAATCTCGCTCCATCTTATATATCGGAATGCCTGACACCTTATATTCCAAATCGTAACCTTAGATCCTCAAATGAGTGTCTCCTTATAATTCCAAAAGCTAAACTTAAAAGAAGTGGTGAGGCGGCCTTCTGCTGTTATGCACCTAAAATCTGGAATAGCCTGCCAATAGGAATTCGCCAGGCTGATACAGTGGAGCACTTTAAAACACTGCTGAAAACACATTATTTTAACATGGCCTTTTTATAACTTCACTTTAACTTAATACTGATACTCTGTATGTTCAATTCTTCATAATAACTATTCACAGTGGCTCCAAAATCCATACTGACCCCAACTCTCTCTTCTGTTTCTTTTTCCAGTTTCTTTGTGATGGCGGCCTGCACCACTACCACCTACTCAAAGCATCATGATGCACCAACACTGATGGACTGAAAGACAGAAGTCTACGTGACCATCATCATCAGGTCCTTCCATGAAAACCCTAAATACAAAGAGGACTGTTTGACTTATGTTAGGTAGATTGCCCAGAGGGGACTGGGCGGTCTCGTGGTCTGGAACCCCTACAGATTTTATTTTTTTCTCCAGCCTTTGGAGTTTTTTTGTTTTTTCTGTCCACCGTGGCCATCGGACCTTACTCTTATTCTATGTTAATTAATGTTGACTTATGTTTATTTTTTATTGTGTCTTCTATTCATTTTGTAAAGCACTTTGAGCTACATTTTTTTGTATGAATATGTGCTATATAAATAAATGTTGATTGATTGATTGATTGATTTTATATAGCTAATCTATTTTTAACTTGTCATTTATTTTTTTTTATTATTTTTTAGCTTTATTGGATCTAAGCTGAGTGACTTGTTTTTCTCGTCATACACATTTCATGTATGTTGACCTTGTGTTAACCTATATATGACAAATAAACCTAAACCTAAACCTAAACCTAACCTGCATGTCTTTGGACTGTGGGAGGAAACCACACAGAAAGACGCACACACACACAGACTGTGATCCACTTAAACACTGGTTTTGAGTGATGCCTACACTGCCTGTCGCTCCTCAGTTACTCCACATAGGGAATCTTCAACTCATAATCTTCAGGCTATGGCCAAGACCTAAATGCTGCTTGGCCCCTAAGAATATCCTTAACACTGTGATGGCTGATACACCATGTATGTCACTTACCATCCATCAGTGTTTTACTTCCACTGTACTGTTCTTCGATTGGTGAGGTCTTTCATCAGCCTGCTAAGCCTCTAGGAAACAAATAACGACAACCTCCCCATCTCCAGGTAGCAACAGAAGAAAATATAATTGAAAATATAAACAGATAGCAGAGACTGAATGTGTATAGTCTTTGAAAGTTTACTGAAATTCAGCAGCAGTGTCAAAAGAGGTTGTTGTTCTGCACAGCTTTTAGATTCAACAGTCGATGGATGAATTGCATTCTCTGATGTCTCTTTATCTGACGTATCTCTGCCTCTGACATTGCCCTCTGGTCTCTTAGATGGGCTGTCAAAATTTAACGTGGGCTTCTGGACCTTGTGATGTTACACATATATGATTGGACAGCTTTCCTGGTGATGAATGGCTCTCCCTAAAAGCTTTGAACCTGAGCAATTTTTTGTAAAGTCCTCTTCTTTTACTATTAAGTCGTAAATTGTTTGATCATTTTAACACTTTAGTACCATAAATTACTTAGATAAGAAAAAAAGATAGAATGTACAGATGTAGTTAGATAGACAAAAACTACACAAATGCATTGAAGTCATAAATTAATGGTCAGAAGAATAAAAATTGCAACTGATGTAGTTAGCTTAATTGCCTTCAAGAATCCTGTGAAGTTCATCACAGTCTGATTGCACACAAACTTGTAACTGAGGCAGATTACAGATTTCTTTAAATATACTGTATTATCTGTGCGTCCAAAATTACGATATTTACCCCACCCAGCACAAACAATGTGCCTGAGGATGTTATAGGGCAGTGGTTCTCAATCTGTGGGGCGAGCCTCCCTAGGGGGGCGCGAAGTAACAAAAAGGGGGCGCAAAGATGTGTAAAACAGAAAACAAGAATCAAAAATTTAAAAAATACATCTATTGAAACCAAAACAAATGAACAAACTACATTCTGATGCTAGAAAAATAAATATAGAGTTAGATAAATGTCGATAAAAGTTAAGTAGGTATAATAAAATATGCATCTATGATATATCATTAATTAAAAAAGAACAAACTGGTATTAGTGGGCTCCTTTCAAAAAAACATTAGGGGGGCGCGATTAAAACTGTTATGAAAACTCGGGTCGCAAATACGTAAAGATTGAGAAACGCTGATATAGGGACTCACGAATCATGGCACAGGTTTCCCCAATTTGGGGAGATGTATTTCTTGTGTTTTCCACAACTCCAGTGGATTTACTTCACTGTCCACCTCGGGTATCATCAAGTGGCTCTTGATCTCCTTTTCAATGGCGGTGAGCAGAGACTCGCCTTCTCTAAAGTCTTCTTTGTAGCCATGTCATGCCATCGGTTGCTTTCCTTGTTGTACAGCACGTATTTGCAGAATGATTCCACTAAAGTTTGCTGAGTGTGTTTTTGTGCTCGTGCCTTGGGCTATTTAGACCTTTTGTGGACAGCTGACTCCTGAAGCTTTTTGTATTCTTTATATTCTGTGTGGTGTTTAATTCACAGATGTTGAAACAAGTTAGCTGTCTTTAACGGCAGATGATTTCCGATATATTTTACAGATTGCCGTCTTCTGAGCTACATCAATCTTTTCAAAGCCAAACCACCTCCACATGAGTGGTGGTGATGATTAGTGATGAGCGAGCACCAAAGTGTTCGGGTGTTCGGTCCGATCACATCGCCATGTTCGTGTACTCTACCGAGCACCAGAGTATAATGTAAGTCAAAGGGAGACAACCAGGCACCCCCTGCTCTGAAGAGGGGAGGGTGCCTGGTCCATTGAAAAAGGTCAGAAAGTGACAGAAACACCACCCAAATGGACCAGGAACAGCATGGGGACGATGTCTGGATGCATCCTGGACTCCCAAGTCGCTGCTGGGAACCAATTTGTCCGAGTTGTACGCCACTTTTACAGACTGACAAAAACACGTCCAAAACCCCGCAGAAAATCAATTTTACAGGAAAAATGACGCTCTAAAACATTATATGCCAGTGCCTGCAGGTGTCTGACGCTCTAAAACATTATATGACAGTGCCTTCAGGTGAGCTGACACTCTAAAACATTGTCGGGCCACCGGTGCCCCGCGGCGCACTGGTGCGCCATGGAATTTTCTAGGGGCGCCGCAAAAACTTTTGTAAAATATTTAAAATTGCTAGTGTTTTTGAATTTTTGGTTGATTAAAAAGATAATGTTAAAAAAAATTATGTTGGAAAAACAGATAACGGAACACTTACGGAAATGAAGTCTAAGAAACGCGAGAGACTTCAAATGATCGACAAGGAAATGTGCGTCTGTCTTTCGAAAACTGATCCTCGCATCAATCTCTATGTGCTGAAAAACAATCTCAACGTTCACATTAATTAAATTTAAGATTTATCCTTTGATTCCTTTATTAATAAAATGTCTTTCAAACTTTTTATTGGCGATTGTCCATAGATTGTGTTGTCACGACTTTATTTATGGGCAATCCCTCAGGTGCGCAGCGAAAGAACATTTTTGGACTTAGTGCGCCGTAACTCGAAAAAGGTTGCCTTTCACTGCTCTAAAACATGATATGGGAGTGCCTGCTAGTGATGGGTCGTTCTTGAACGAATCATTAATGTGACTCGGGAAGAACGAGTCGTCTCGTGGGAGTGATTCGTTCAGTCGCGCATGCGCATTTGCGCAACTTCCTATAGTTTCTGTATTGGAATTGATTCACTTGTTTCGAGTCTTCGGGTTTTTCGAGTCGTTTGTTCATCACGTGACAGCCCCATAAGCTTAACCTAGTATGCAGTCTGAGCCGGAAACAGAATTGAACGAAATGACTCGAAAAATGATTCGTTCATTTTGCTGAACGAGACTCAAAGGTCCGAGTCGGTAAAATGATCCGAACTTCCCATCACTAGTGCCTGCAGGTGAGCTGACGCTCTAAAACATTATATGCGAGTGCATGCTGTTTAGCACCTGATGACGTGTTCCGGCCAGCCAATCACTGTAATGCCAGCACCTGACATGGCTACTGGCATTACAGTGAGGGCAGTACCTGCCCTTGATTGGCTGTCTCCAGCCCGCGAAACGTGTGGGGCGGAGACTCGAGCATGGCGCACGAGCACATGTGGTGCTCGATTGAGTAGCGCCGTGCTCCGAGCATAGCGATGCTTGAGCCGAACACATGTTCGGCCAAGCATGCTCGCTCATCACTAGTGATGATCTATGTTTTGCAGTGAAATCTAACGATGTAGTTTGTCAGGCTGTTTTATCCCCAGGCATTATTTGCTCTCTCATTTTTAGGCAGCTATGTGTTGCTTGTTCACATCAATACGCTCAATTGTCTATCCTGTTAGGTTTCATGTTTTTTGAAAAACAATAATTTCAGCTCACACATCATTAATACAACAATTAGGATATTATCGTAGACAATACACCTACTGTAAAGCCAGTTTTAAAGCAAACTGAGACTGAACCATTGCCCTAATCTAATAATGGTGATGATGGTGTGAAATGAAACAAATAGTGAAACTGATGCATATGAGACTATACGACCAATCCTCTGTCATAATCCCTGGTGTATTTGGTCACGTGAATGCATGATGCCGAGAAGCTCAATCACTCAACTTGTCTTGGGGAACAGACAGGTATTCTGGCTTGGACTGGCCAGTTTTTGGGCTCCAGCCCTTGGAGGGCAGGACCAGCACTGTCCTTTTAGGTGATGCTATGCTGCTCAGAGCTGTGGGAGAAGCAGAAGACTCTGTTAGCGACCACACCCCCTCTCATCCTGCAGCGGTATTTGTCGACTTACCAGAGCTGTCCTGGTGATCTTGATATGCACAAGTAGCAGCATCATAGCAGATAGTTGAGGGAGCAGTGTGCAACAGCATTCCTAGCCAGAGTGATGGGGTTTGCTTCATCAGTGCATTGAATTGAGGTGTTCAGCTAAACATCCACAAGTCGAGTGTGGCCACTTCTAGCCGATACCGGTTCTCAGTACTTGGCCTATAAAAAATACTGTGGGTGAATTCCATTGTACTGATGCCGGTGCTCCTCAGCTTGTGCTTGCCAGTCTTTGAACACAGTAGCCTCGACCATCTCATGGTGATCCATAATCCATATCTGCACAAACTATGGCATATGCAGATACATGATGCACCAAAGAAAAATTAAAACATCTCCAGCACGTGACTGTGACTGTCCAGAACAGACCATGGAAGACATAATGACTCAATACCAGATTTACAAATATAAAGGGGGCATGACAACAATACACACTGATAGCCCCAACGTGATTTCCTGAATTGACCATCTTAATGTGCAGCTGTAACTGTTGCTCCGTTCCCAGACATACGAAGGATTAGGGTTAGGGTTAGGGTGGGCCGGAGGCAATAATGAATTTGATCTATAGAGATGGAGGTGTTGGATGGAAAGCATCTATGAGGCTGAAAGAAGGTCAGCCTGCTGACTCAAGTGCCTGAGAGACCCTGCTCGCTAATGCCTACTTCTCTTTCACCCACCGACTGAAGGACAAGTCCCAAGACAGACCCTGGCATCACTTCCAGTTTCACCCAATGGTCCTGCCTCTTCCACCAAAGTGCTATTTCAGGAACAATGGCACTGGAAGTGGGTGTTCAATCAGGAACCCGCATCCAAGAAGCATGGAGCTCCACAGATGAAGATTACCCCGAATCACAGGATCTCTAGGATAAAGCATGCACAGCTGGCAGAGGATGTGAGACGCACATGACCTTGTTTTGTTTGAACTCTTTTCACTAGCCTGCTTTTCTTTGTATTAAATGAGGTATCTGGTTGGTCCCAACCCTTTATGGACTCTCTGTCCCTCTTTATCATTACAGAGGGTTTAAAATTATGAAGGGAATTAGCAGGTTCAACTTCGGTTCTTCAACAAGAATTACATGGCGTAGTTATCCGAGGGAATGACAGGCTGATACTGTGTCAGATTTTTTTGCGTGCCAGCTGTCCATGTTTACTTGCAGAATTCAACAAAAACAACGTGATGGCATTCAAAAGGGAAACAAAAATGCTGCCCCGTAACACTTGAGCTAGCTCATTCAAAACAACTAGATCAGCTATAATGGGTTGTGGAGCTCTTCTTCTTAGGTCTCGCTTTTATGGCACAGGGACTGGAAGGAGCAGAGTCAGTTGCCCTCACTGGGTAGTTTCTTTGCAATAAGACAGTTGGCGGTAGTGCCCCGTCTCAGTTTAGGGTGGTAGCACATACCTGAGAATAACTCGGGGTGACCATCTGACGCACAAGCTTGACAATAGGTCAATGTCATATTCGTATTAGAAAGTTAACTCTTTAAGGAAAATTGACAACAAGAAGAGTCCTATGACAACATGTGGAAGAATGCCAGACGCCATATGTGTCTTTAAAATAAGGACATGTCAGTGCAGATGGAAGGAAATTGTGACTAAATGTTGAAAAATATGTCTGAATGCAGGGACTCCGTACTACAATCAGATGTCAGCCTGACTGCATTTGAGGTGTTCTGGGTAAGTAAAATGTCCTTTATGTCCCCATCAAGCTCACCCCTGCCCTGACCTGTTGGCACATGCAGCCTTTCACAAAGGGACTGGCTGCAGGATCCGAGAGCTGATTGTCTCTATTCATTCTTACCCTCTTTAAATGTGTTAATTTCCAAAGGAAATTCCCAGAGATACAGTAAGAATGGCATAACATTTCCCCAGAAAACTGAATCCCGGCACACGCAACAGGAGAACTGGCAAAGAGTTTTTTCTGTGCTGATGAGCACAAGCCTCCTTACAGCAAATAACAGGTTATGTGATGTCTCTTGATGAAAGAAAGAAAAAGTTGATCAAAAATGATGAAGAGGTGCATCAAGTCTTAATTGCTAATTAGCTGTTTTCCCTGAAAGTGTAATTGAGATGAATGAACGCACATCCCAGCGGTTGGCGATGGTCATTTGCATCCCCTAGTGTTGTTAAAGCAGCATATTAAGTGCTTATAGCTCCCGTCAGGCAGGAAGAGCCGACTGAGACACAACAGTCTGATGGAGGCTCCACAGCGTGACGCTTCACTTAGGGAACTCTGGTCTTATTATTCACTGTAATGTGCCACAGATGTTCAGCTCAGCCACAGGTTCAAGCGAAGCCGAGGCAGGCCACTTACTCTGAAGGCCAAGTCAAAGGAGAGTGCCAGCCAGCCTGTTATAAAAAGAATGGGGGGATTATGGGATTTGTGTAAATGAGCCATGGCAAGCACCTCAAAGGTCTTCTGTTTATTCCCTGGCCCCTCTGTAATCATTTTGCATGTTCTCTCGGGGGCTTTTCTTCATGAACTTTAATAGATTTGTATCTTGGGCTGACCCACTGTGAGTGACAGAGTCGATTAGCCCCCACATTGTCTTGCTGTGTCAGATGTATTATATATGCATCTGGAGATGACCATGAGTGAAATTTGTGTAAATGTGGACGGGAACCATTAGATGACTCATTGAGTGTCACATTTCTAAGCCAATCCAATGCGTCATAAAGGTGGTGTTCAAAGTTGGGAGGGAGATTTTGAATTACAAAGAACGGTGGAGATCTCGTTATCTCGTCCGACAGAGAGCCAGATTCTGATTATGATGAACTTTCTATAGCTGAGAACTCTCTTAAAAAGATCCCTAATAAACACGTAAATGTCGTGTGTATGGAGAGCACACTACATGTGCTAAAAATAAGCATAAGGGGAAAACCCTTTCTGTAATATCAGGTTATACATTGGCATTCAAAGACATTAATGAGCTAGTGGTAAAAGTGAACAATACATTGTCGCTGTAATGTTCACAGTTACAATAGTGCAGGATGCAAGGCAGAAAGAATTGGCAGCTATGCTTATGAAAAAATATGAATGTGTATTCAAAGAAAATGATATGTCACACCACACAAAGGAGATGGAAAGGACTATAACTGAGAGCCGATAATAAAGAGCCGCAGGAGATGCAGATTTTGATAGTTGACCTTAGTAAATGGGCCTAACAAGACGACTTCAGCAGAACCATGGATGAGACTGCACAGCCCCCACGTCTCACTGCATATCTAAAGGAATCACTAAAAGAAGTTAACATTACTGCCTAGTTGGGAACACAAACACCCATCCATCCATTAGCCAACCCGCTATATCCTAACTACAGGGTCACGGGGGTCTACTGGAGCCAATCCCAGCCAACAAAGCAGGAAACAAACCCTGGGCAGGGCGCCAGCCCACCGCAGGGAAGACACCCACACACTAGGAACAATGTAGGATCACCAATGCACCTAACCTGCATGTCTTTGGACTGTGGGAGGAAACCAGAGCACCGGGAGGAAACCCACGCAAACATGGGGAGAACATGCAAACCCCACGCAGGGAGGGAAGCGAACCCGGGTCTCCTAACTGCGAGGCAGCATCGCTACCCACTGCGGCCGCCCAGAACACAAACATGCCGTGTCATAATGTGGCCGCAGTGTTTTAACACGTTGTATATCCATAGACCACAATGCTTGTCTAAATTCTGTTTGCTGTTTTTATGCCATACAGTAATGCAATAGTCGAAATGACAGAGCATAGCAGATAGAAGCACATCTCAAATGCGTGGAGCCAAATACGTCTGTGTGTCTCCTCTGTTGCCGCATGAAATTACAAATTACAAATTAATGCTGACGCTTCAGTTACCTTGCACTGCCGAGCCCCTGAATTAATAACAGACATTTGAACTTCCCATTTTCTCTCCTTGTCAAGTCTATTGTTCAGCTTCTTTTGCTCTCCCCCTGTCTTGCTATACTTATTTTATGTATTTTTCTAAATCATGAGTAGAAATGGGACACTGCAACCCCGGACATTTAAAGTGTATGGACTAGAGAAAACTGAGGGTGCGTTTTTAGGAAGATACTCTGCAGATGGAGCTTTTACAGTTATCCCCAGATTTCTATTCTCATTTGATAAACACATCTGGATGGACGAGTCTATCTCAAAGATTTGGAGTCAGAACTACAGCAAGTGAGGGTGTGAGGCTCTTCTAAGTTCTTCCTTAGCCTGCTTTGAAAAGGCCTCACCCCAACGGGCTTAACCCGAGTTTCAATGGCCTGCTTTGGCCTATACAGGTCTGAAAGAGCTTAATCCTGTACAAATTATGCTTTATAACCTAGCATTCTGTTAGCTATTTAATGGCTTTTCAACACTGTCTGACACTAACAACTTCCAGAAAGTGTTCATAAGCCATTAGGAAATCTAACAGAATGGTAGGTTATATAGCGTCCTAATGTGTGGAGTAAAAGGTATAAGGAGGTTATGCTGCAGCTTTTTAACACACTGGTGAGGCCTCATCTGGAGTCCTGTGTGCAGTTTTGGTCTCTAACATGTTTCACTGTTTTCTTTCATTTTTCATGTTTATAATGTTTCTATAATGCGTATAGATTAATGTTCTCCCTTGTATTTTATGGGTGGAGCCTCAAGAGGCAGGTCTACCATCATCCCTCGTTAGCTTGCCATCTGGCTATTTTGGTCCAAGTGGAAGAAGCTCAGGTTGGAGGCGCATTGACATTGTGATGGAGTTCTTGTAAGTATTGTTTTCTTGGTTTTTGATTATTTCCACTCTGTTTCTTGGATCCTTCGTTGAATTAGTGTAGACCTGGTATAATATTTTTCTCTGATAAGTAAAATTTATATGGTGGGAGATGTTTTATGGTTCACTTTCTCTTGCAAGGCAGTTTGATATTTCAAGACATTTAAGGTTGTTTGTTTAGAACATTAGAACAATCTAGATGAGAACAGGCCATTCAGCCCAATAAAGCTGTCCAGTCCTATCCATTTAATTCCACCAAAATAACATCAAGTAAAGTTTTAAAGGTCCTTAAAGTCCTTCTGTCTATCATACTACTTGGTCACATATTCCATGTTTCGGTGGTACTCTGTGTGATGAAAAACTTCAATCAGCTCTCCTCTTGTTCTTCTTTTGCTTAAACTGTAAAGGCTCAGCTCTGTTCATTTTTCCTCATAACTCATCCCCTGTAGCCCTGAATCAGCCTAGTCGCTCTTCTCTGGACCTTCTCTTGTGCTGTTTTGTCCTTTTTGTAGCCTGAAGACCAAAACTGCACCCAGGACTCCAGATGAGGCCTCACCAGTGTGTTATAAAGACAGAGCAGAACCTCCGGTGACCTGTGCTCCACACATCAAGGCGCTATATAACCTGACATTCTGTTAGCCTTCTTAATGGCTTCTGAACACTGTCTGGAAGTCGATAGCTTAGAGTCCACTATGACTCCTAAATCCTTCTCATAAGGTGTACTCTCAATTTTGAGACTTGTCATTGTGTGTTGTGATAAGAATGAGTCGGAGACATCATAAAGATTTGGGGCAGCCACCCGTATAATTGAATCGGCTGCTAAAGTAGTTGTAAATAGCACGATGTGCTTAGTTCAGAGTCCAGAACAGAACTGCATGTACTGAGGCAAGATGGCAGTTTTAAAGGGCTGGAAGGGAAGTGACGTCATCTATGCTGGAACTGGGAGTGGTGTCCTTGTGCCCGGAAGTGACATCATCCTTGGGGCCGGCAACAGGCGGGATTTCCCGGGAAAGGTCTGCAAGGGACTGAGAGAGAAAGTCAGTACACTCCGCCACCCCCTGGCCTGGCGTAGAATTACTAGTGTTTAGGCCCTTCAGCTGGTTCCCATGCGCACGTGTGTGACAGTGTTTAAACCTAACATTTTTACTTCCTGCATGTGATACTTTACATTTACTGACATTAAATTTCATCTGCCACAAATCTGCCCAAGCCTGTCTGCTGTCCAACTCCCTCTGTAATGATTCAATGGAGTCGAGATTATCTGCCAGTCCATCTAGGTTATTAACTCTAACGTTACCAGCTTGTTTTTTATACCCCTGTCTAAATCATGTATATCCATCCATCCATTTTCCAACCCGCTGGATATACATATGTTAAAAATAACAGTGGCCCCAGCACTGACCCCTGAGGAACACCACTCTTAACACCACCCAGTTCTGATAAGGCTCCTTGCACCATCACCCTCTGCTTACTGTGTCTCAGCCAATTCTGCACCCATCTACACACAACATCCAGAACTCCTACTTCTTTTAGTTTAATGCACGTTGTCCCCGTCACTGCACTGGGACATTGGGATCCACATTCAGACCACAGGGTAAGCAACCCCTTTTGGCCTCACCAACACAATTTCCAGCAGCAACCCCAGCTTTTCCTCTCTCGTCTCCTATCCAAGTACTGGCTGGGCCCAAACATGCTTAGCTTCAGATGGATGACCTCTTCTGAAACGCAGGTGGTATGGCTGCTTGCTGTCAGTGGGTGTTAGTCAGATTTGTACGTCTGGTTGTTTGGTATTTCTTAATTGACCCTCTGTAAGTGAGTCCTGTGATTCTCTCCAATGTTACTTATTTTAAGAGGGATTTGGGTTAAAGGGGTTTGGTAATGTTATATATTATGAAATGAAGACCCTGCTCTTATGTCCAGATGAAGAGTCTTCAGGGTGAAGTCTGCATAATTTCATTTGTATCTGAATGGAGTATGCAGTACAACTCCTGGTCCAGGCCTTGTTCTTGTCATGAATGGATTACTGAAACTCTTTTCTGGCAGGAGTTCCTGGATGTGTCACCAGGCTTCTGCAGAGGATTCAAAAAGTGGAAAGACTTCAGGTGTTCAGAAAGCTCCTCTGTTCAGATTGCTACACTGGCTCCCTGTAGCAGCACATATTAAGTTCAGATCCTTGATGGTTGCCTCAGAGCAGTCAATAGGTCAGCACCTACATATACGGAGACATTTGTGAGGTCCTGTGCTCCTTCTCACCCCCTCAGGCCAGCTGATAAACAATGTCTGGTGATGCCACCTCAATGCGGCATTAAATCTCAATCTAGATTCTTCATGTATTGCTCCTGGTAGTTGGAACAAGCTGCCCACCTCCATTCGAACGTCAGACTCCCTCAATGTGTTTAAAAAGCACTTGAAGACCCTCTTGTGTAGTGAATTTCCATCTACCTGATGTTAGCTGTTAGGTTTTTATAATTCAGAAATCATAACTCGTTTGTACTTTGTTTTTGAGCTCTTCTCTCGTGATGGTGAATCACTGCTTCCCAAACAGTCCCCCATTCTGATGTTTACTCGATTATGTTGACCTCTTTTGTAAGTTGCTTTGAATGAAAGCATCTGCTAAGCAAATAAATGGAATTGTAATATAGATAGATAGATAGATAGATAGATAGATAGATAGATAGATAGATAGATAGATAGATAGATAGATAGATAGATAGATAGATAGAAATGTATGCATGTAACTCAGAAACATATAGTTGACCTATGTGGTATAGGGCCGGCAGTTTATCCCAGCCAATACCCCCAAGCCACCAGATGGAGCCCTCCCTGCAACATGGAGGTGCCCCAAATTCCAGCAGGGCATCATGGACTTTAGAGTTTTAATTCATAACCTGCAGGATACCATGGGGGCCGCCAGGATGCTGCAAGGAGGCTCAGGGACTTGTATTTTCCGTATAGCCCATTCCTTCCGTCCCCGTGACTGGGAAGTACTTCCGGGCTGAAGAAAAGAAGGAATTTTCATCTGACCCGGAAGTGCTGTGAAATCACATGGACTGAGGGATAGAAGCACTTCTGGGTCATGAACTATAAAAGGACTGTGGGAGATCCCAGAAGGTGAGCTGAGTTAGGAGGAAGGGTGACAAAGCGTCTGGGAGTGGAGGATTGTGATTATTGTATGGATTATTGTTATTATTATTGGATTACTGTGGAGGTGGAGGTGCTTTGTGCACAATTCATGAAATTAAATTCATTTCTGACTTTTATCTGGTGTCTGACGTGTGGTCTGAGGGTTCAAGGGGACAATAGCGGCCCTATCTGTCACACCTAGCATATCAAAAGTGTCCTATGCACATAAAAGCCCATCTTCATCATAAGAGATGCTATGGTGCAAAGTCTATAAAGTTCTATAAAAGTATGAAGGCTTGCGATAGTCCCCTTTGAATAAAGGTGACAGTGTGGCTGCATCAGCATCTCTTATCATGACTCTGACCGGAGCCTCTGTTGCTCCTCTTCAGCCTGTGCAAATGAAAGAATCACGTGGCCTGCATGATTCTTGCTCGAGTCCTCCAGTTCATTATCTTATGCCTGTAAGTTATTATTATGGCTGCTGACATAAACATGTCAAAACGGTGGCCATAAGGGCTCTGCACGACCTAAGCCTGTAGCTGATCACTGCGCGAGAGGAGGCAATTAGCAGCAGCTTCTCAAGTAGCCTTTCTCCTACTTGTAAGGCTCATAATTGGGAAGCGACCGACCATTAGGATTAGGAGCAGATTTGTTTTCGTTGCACTTTATTTTCGCTCATTTTGGAGAGTTAGTTTGTTTTTTCTTTTCTTTTTTTTTTTACCCCCTCATTGCCTGCAGATCCGTCCCAAGTTTCTTCAAAGTGTGTACTTCATGTAAGCATGACTAAGATCTGGGCTTTGGGTGAATAAGGCTGCTAACTCCTTGGAGATCTCATTGCAATCGGCGTCTCCTTCTTCGTGTACCCTCACATTCTTCTTTATAGAACACAGTGATACATTTACTGTATAGATGATGATTAACAGAAAAATATAAGTTTAGAAGCATGGTGAAGTAAACACTCTGAGAAACCTTGGCCACAGAAATACCTAACCAAGATCCACAGCAACCACGAAAATGAACATCAAGGTCCATCTCTTGGAATTTTCAATCAGTGAAGGCAATTCCACCATTTCCACGGGTGGTCTGTCCAGATGTAAAAGATTTTGGAGATTTACTGCCAGCGTTCGACTTTCTAAAACCCCTCTTTGATTTGAGTTGTGACCATTTTTGATGGGTGGCAGGGGCCTGGACCCTGTCTCAGTACCACTGAGAAGATGGCAAGAAACTGGACAGGGTGCAGTTCCATCAGAAGATTCACTCATAAACTCACCCACATTGAGCCATTTTGGAGTTGCCGATTAACCGGCAATGTGAGAGGTTAGCCAAAACTCTGACTGTCAGTTATCCACACCCAAAAGTTGAGGACAGACCACCATAGCTCGATTTTGGCTTGTTACAGCATACATACAATGAAGAAAGACAATATATAGGAAATATGGTGACTTGGCAAAACCCTGTCAAGGTGCCTGTGAAGACCACCAGGGGCACTTCTTCTAGTCATTGTGTGTGGTAGACCATGGGATATGTTAATACCACTAGAGGGCAGCATCTTTATAAATAACAGGAACGGTCGTGATAGAAGAAAAGCACTGGAGGCTAGGCGGCCAGGGAGCATTTCTAGATATGACTGACTGTTCAGCAACCTAAAAAATTAAAATATTACATTACCTATATAATTAATACTTAATATAAAATAAAATATATATTGTGGATGGGTAAATAATTGCAGGTGGCACAGTGGCGCAGTGGTAGCACTGCTGCCTCAGAGTAAGGAGACATGGGTTCGCTTCCCAGGTCCTCCTTGTATGCAGTTTGCATGTTCTCCCCGTGTCTGCGTGGGTTTCCTCCCACAGTCCAAAGACATGCAGGTTAGGTGCAATGGCCATCCTAAATTGTCCCTGGTGTGTGCCCTGCAGTGGGCTGGTGCCCTTGCCCGGGGATTGTTTCCTGTGTTTGTTGGGATTGGCTCCTGTGACCCTGTGGTTAGGATATAGCGGGTTGGATAATGGATGGATGGATGAATAATTGCAGGGTGAGTCCCAAAAGTGTTGGAATGCCAACAGGGTCACCCCTTTTTAATTCTTAAACTGTTACAACTCAGAATCAGTGCTCAAGGGCACAAAACAGAAATCAAACAAGGCTGTCTTCTTGGCTTCATGGAAGTGTTTGGCTCTCGAGAGAAGGTCAATCATGGGAAGCTCCATCCTTCCATGAAGTTTGGGACCAAATGAGACTTTTGTAGTCCTATGGCTGGAAGGGGTGGGGTTATTTTCCTTCAAGGGGCTTCATCTCACAGCTGCAAAAGAGAGAAAAGACAAGACTGTTAGCAACAGCGCCCCCTCTTGCCCTAACATACCTGTGACGATAAGGTGTTCCACTGAAGTGCATGTGTGACAATATATTATATTCACATGAATTATAAACCAGACTATAATGTATCCTACTCGCTACAGTATTATTATCGGCAAATAAATAAAACACAGCTAATTTCCTTTTTTCGGTATTGTCACCAAATTTCAATGAAATTAGTTAATGCATTTATTAGATTTTGGGGTAATCAGATTTTGTAATGTAAGTGTTACCTAAATGCTGAAATATCAAAATGTCCTTTGTTAGTGGATATCTACTAACCTATTGTACAAATTTCAGTTTTTTAATTAAACGAGAAATAGTGTTGGGTGTTGATTGAATGGGTCAGTATATATATATCTTGTCAAGCTTGGGTCACTACGTTGCACAGGAGACTGGAAAAAGGGAACAGGTTTCCAATGAAAAAATGTCTTTACTGCTGAACTGGCAGTTACAAAAACGAGACCCTTTTCAGATGGGGTTTGTCAACAGCAGAAAGGGACGCAGGAAGTGGCTGTCAAACGTGGCGCTTCAGCTCTCATCATCAAGTCCTCCTCATCAAGAGGGTTCAACGGCTCGGAGGCAGCAACTGGAGCAGAGGCAGACTGAGGAAGAGAGGACAGGAGAGTGAGCCGCTAGGTTGGCCAGGGGCCCGGTCTTTAAAGTGTTCCAAGCCTCGTATGAGAAGCATGTCACATGGCAAGCCTGCAGCTGATCCTGCAAAGGGGACGGGAAAGAGTGTGTTTAGTTCTCATTGAAATACTGTTTAAAAGGGAGTTCATGAAGGGCACCGTTCTTTGCCATATTTTTTCTGTTCAGAGTGGAAATACCGGTCACATATATATATATATATCCATCCATCCACTATCCAACCCGCTAAATACTAACTAGAGGGTCACGGGGATCTGCTGGAGCCAATCCCAGCCAACACAGGGCGTAGTGTTTGGGGTTTGAGGTGCTCCATGGGTCAGGCAGAAGTCTATTAAAGAGTTCATACCGATCCCTTATAGCTCCCTCTGGTGGCACCCAATAACCCAATAGTAATTAGCACTGCTGCCTCATAAGCTCCAGAGACTGCACAGTTTCTCTGTGGTAGCATTGCCTGCTCAAGGCATGGAGACCAGGCTTTGTGCTCTGTGTGCTCCCTGCATAGAATCTGCGTGGTCTCTCCATGTTTGTGTGGGTCTCCTCCAGGCGCTTAGGGTTTCCTCCCACAGTCCAAAGACGTGCAAGTTAGGTGGATTGCTGTTGCAAAATTAGCCCTAGTGGGAGTCTGTGTGTGCTCATCTTATGATGGACTGGCACCCTGCCCAGGTGTTGTTCCTGTCTTCGTGATTGCTGGGATAGGCTCCATCTGCACTGTAACCCTTCCCTGGATAAGTGGGTTAGAAAAATGGATTTATAACATAATATATCCATCCACTTTCCAACTGGAAAATGAAGGTTTTGGAGTGGTGTTTATCCCAGCAGCTTTGGGAAGGAACTGGGGTGCCAGTTTATTGCAGGACACACACCCACGTCAAATTATTTACCCTCAGTAAGAGAGCACGGTGGTGTAGTGGTTACTGCTGTAGACTGACACCTCCAGAAATTTGGGTTTAGTATTTCAGGACAGATACAATTTGTCCACAGAATGAATTAAACTGTTTCTAAAATATCAAATGTCAAATCTTTAGCCAAAGTATACTCACCAGTATATACTCCAAATCACACACTTGGCTAATTCTACATGGTAGTGTCTATAACCCTGGAAGATGTTATTGCTTATTTTATTGCATAGATTATAAGTGTTTTCTGTATATGCTATATAATACCATTCCTATCTATATACTGTATTTAACTATTGTATAGTGACTTTCATATCTATCTATGATATAGCACCTTTCATAAGTATCTCTATTATGTAGTGTTTTTCAGATCTATCTATGACATAGCATATTTCCCATCTATCTATCTATCTATCTATCTATCTATCTATCTATCTATCTATCTATCTATCATATAGTGCCTTTCATATCTATCTATCTATCTATCTATCTATCTATCTATCTATCTATCTATTATATAGTGCCTTTCATATCTATCTATCTATCTATCTATCTATGACTTCTCTAAGCAATCAAATAAAGGGCAGTCTAAAAAGTCACTCCCAGTTCATTGTCTTGGCTGTACCCTGACAAAAGTCTCCAGCTTTTCATGTGGTTTAATGGCAGCTGTGATTGTTCCACTAGGTGGCAGTGTTACACTCACTTAAGTATTGTTCTGAGAAAGGCCCTCAGGATTTCTTAATATTACCGAGTCCAACAGAAATATGTGTTACTTTAAAGCATGGTCTTCAGCTCTGTCCAAACAATAAGTCCTCTTCGTTCCCCAATCCTCTTCATCATAGGACACCCCTACCCTGACATGGCATGCCTCAAATGAAGCAAATCCTTTCCAGGCATAAGTATGTGAGAAAAATAGGGAGAGGTGGAAATGTTCATCTGCATATCCTAGCTGACATGACAATGTTCAACCTATGAGATTTTGCTTTGTGCTTGTTTATGATTAAATGATAGAATTTCTTCCATCCATCCATCCATTATCCAACTCGCTATATCCTAACTACAGGGTCACGGGGGTCTGCTGGAGGCAATCCCAGCCAACACAGGGTGCAAGGCAGGAAACAATCCCCTCGCAGGGTGCCAGCCCACGGCAATAGAATTTCTTACATATTCTTTAATAATATTGTCTGCTCTTCAGACGCTGCTCCTGCGCTCTCTCACATGCCCAACTATTCTTTTCCCTGCTGGGCCAGTTTAGAGCTACCAGGCAGGTTAATTGGCACATCATAGGATGTGGAGTGAAACTGGGCGACCCTAAAAAAAAAAAAAATCACTCAACAGTGGCAGAAATTCTAATAAAGGATCTGTAAAGAGTCGCACACCTCGTCCTACCTGCCTGCTAATGAGCAGGGACTCCTTCTGATATTTGTACCTCAGGTTCAGGAGGAGCTTTGGGCATTTTGCTTTGACGCCTAGGAAGGGGGGCACTCTGTGTCCTTGCTCTTCTGTATTAGGGAGGTTGCCTGGCCTTGCTATGTAGCACTCATGTACTTTTTGTTTTCATATTAAGTCCTTCGCTTCATTCTATAACTGATTTTACCTTTAATGTATAGGGTGGTCTAGATCTAATTATGCAATTTTCATTACGCTATAACTTTTTAAGTTTATTACATAGAAAATCATCTGAAAAATCCCGGACCATCGAGAAGTGTGCAAACTGACGACATGAAGAATCGCCTTCACGCCGAACTGGAATCGTCCCCACATAAATCAAAGTCATCCAGACGATCTGGTTCTGCATAATTAGATCTGGACCACCCTGTATGTAATTGAATGAGTAACTCACATGTTTTCTGGCCAAACACTTCAGGCCAGCTTTGGTCCAGTATGTCCTGCCCCTCCTTTGCTGGTCCATAGTTGATGTCTCTAATCTCAGCTGTTTTCTTCTTCAGGTGTTCGTCTTTCTTCTTCAACAAAAAATAGCCTCAAAGTCACAACTTACAAGCGCAGATCAATTTATTTTTCCAATAATGTCTTTACCGAAAAAAACATTTTGACTCATCAGGAAGTGAACTGATTGCACCAGGCAATACATTATTTTGAATTACTACGTCTATTTTTGCTCCCTTCATGGCTTGTAGAGTCTAGGATTACATTTTTGTAGTTCCTTTTTTGTTTTCAACTTGTTATGATAAAGTTAATTGTTGTTAATGTCTTGTTCTCCAGTTTATGCAACTCTCCAAGTAGTGTCACGTGACTATGTCTGTCCACCACTGACATCATGGGATGTTATGCCATAAATATGGCGGCAGTCACATCACAGTTGGGCCTTCGGTTTTGTTTACGTGATCTTCCTTCCTTCTCAGTTGTGACCTCCATCTGTCCTCAAGTCCGATTTTTGGTTTACGTTCTTCATCTCCTGGTCCTTCCCTTTTTGCTGTCAGTAATCCTGAGAGACTCCATGTTTTATACCTGGTTTAGGTATTACAAATCCTACCTGGACTTTAATTTGTTGAACTTTTCTTCTTACTAACTGAGTGTGAATGTTTGCCCTGCAGTGAACTGGCACTCAGTCCCATCCTGGTTTGATTCCTATTGTGGAAGTTTGAACATACAGCCACATTAATTAGTTAACAAATACGAAGTTTATTAAACACCACGGGATTCAGAAATTCATATACATATTTGTATTTTTTATCTGTAGTCGTCCTCCTTCACATCATACAAGATTTAACTGCTGATAAGTTAGCATTTTTGAAACAATAGACAAGGGCTGGATACGTATGGCTCCTTTAAAACTTAACATTTAATGTTTGGTAATTAGGAAAATAATTCATTAGTCCTTAACTGTCATTAACAGGTCCTCAACTAGGACTGACTTTTTTAAAATACAGGGTAAGGAAGGGTTTCCTGCAGTTTCAGTCCTTGAGACAATGGGTCAGCTACAAACCACAAAACGAATTTCATTAATTATACCACATTCAACTAAAACTCAGAACTTGGAGTTTATGACTTCTGACTCGGAAACATGCCTGGAATACGGAATTCCTACTCGCAAACTTGTGTCTAAGGCTCTTAGATCAGAGTTTGTCCAACTTAAGATGACATATGACATCAGTCCAAAATGATGAAGTGCAGCGCGAACAGGAAGGACAGTAAACAAATTCAACCAAACAAAACAGGCGTCTATTGGGCACGGGCCGCTAGTGGACACTACAGGCTGGACCTGCTTCATCCAAATATCAATGACTTTCAGTAGAAACCTGTGGGACAATCTGAGCAGGTCTGACCTCGGCTTACTGTTAGTGACCGCAGCAGCTCTCGGTTATCCAAGCCAGGCAATTCTATGCGTGTTTGGTGGGCTGTTGCTTGTTTTTAATTTTTTATCTATTTATTTATTTTTTGAAGCTTCTGTAGAATTTTAATTTCCTCTTGGGGACAAATGAAGTGTAATTGAATCTATCTATCACATAGTGCCTTTTCTATCTATCCATCAATTTACTATATAGTGCCTTTCACATCTATCTGTCTATTATAAAGTGCCTTTCACTTCTTTCTGCCAATGTAACTATTATAAAGTATCCATCCTATCTATATATAATATAGTGCCTTTATCATCTATCCCTCCATCTACTATATAGACTCAGCTATCTATTATATAGTGCCTTTCACATTTACTTTACTGTCTTTATCTATCTATCACATAGTGCTTTTTCTATCTATCCATCTATCTACTATATAGTGCCTTTCACATCTACACTGTGAGTGGAAAAAAAACACCAAAATGTTTTTCATCACATCTTCAACAATAGTCGGCCGATTTTGATAAAATTTGGAACATTGTATAAACTTGTGTCAAAGCAGTATAAGATCTTACTTATTTATAAATTTGGTTGCCATGGATACGTGCGAACACAGACGATAAAGTTTGATGTGATGAAAAACATTTTGGTGTGTTTTTTTTCCACTCACAGTGTATATATTCATCTATCTATTATGCTATGCCTTTTCTATCTATCCATATATCTGTTATATAGTGCCTTTCACATCTATCTATCTATCTATCTATCTATATTATATAGTGCCTTTCACATCTATCTATCTATCTATCTATCGATCTATCTATCTATCTATCTATCTATCTATTATATAGTACCTTTTCCATCTATCTATCTATCTATCTATCTATTATATAGTACATTTTCCATCTATCTATCTATCTATTATATAGTGCCTTTCCTATCTATCTATCTATCTATCTATCTATCTATCGATCTATCTATCTATCTATCTATCTGTCTACTTTATTAATATTTAGTAGCATTGCCTTTAAATTATTTAACTTAAGCCAAACATTTTGGGTCGCCTTTCACAAGCTTCTTCCAATAAGTTGCTGGCATGTTGGCCCATTCCTCCTCCAGACAGAACTGGTGTAACTGGGACAGGTGTGTAGGCCTCTTTACTCGCACACACTTTTTCAGTTCTGCCCACAGATTTTCAGTTGGATTGAGGTCAGGGCTTTGTGATGGCCACTCAAATGCATTGACCTTTTTGTCATTAAGCCATTTTGCCACAACTTTGGGGGTCTATTTGAGGTCCTTGTCCATTTGGAAGACCCATTTGCGACCAAGTTTAAATATCCTTGCTGAGCTCTTGAGATGTTGCTGCAGTGTATCTCCATCATTTTCCTTCCTCATGATGCCATCTATTTTGTGAAGTGTGCCAGTCCCTTCCACAGGAAAGCACCGCCACAACATGTGCCCACCCCCATTCTTGACAGCTGAGATGCTGTTCTTTGTCTTGCAAACCTTAGTGTTTTTACTCCACACATAATGATTGTCATTATGGTACAACGGTTCCATCCTGGATTCTTCAGAAGGTAAGATCTTTGTCCCCATGTGCCATTACAAACTGCAATCTGGCCTTTTTGCGGTGGCTTTGCGCCAGTGGTTTCTTCCTTGCTGAGCAGCCTTTCAGGTTATTTCGATGGAGCACCCGCTTTACTGTGGACATACAGCAGATACTTGTCTACCTCTTTCCTCCAGCATCTTCACAAAGTCCTTTGCTGTTGGTCTTGGAGACAGAATGCGCCTCCTTTCCGAGCAGTAAGACAGCTGTGTGGCCCCATGGTGTTTAGACTTAAATATTATTGTTTGTACTGATGAACGTGGAACCTTCAGGCATTTAGAAATTGTTCCCAAGGATGAACCAGATTTGTGGAGTTCTGCCATTTTTTTTTCTGAGTTCTTAGCTGATTTCTTTTGATTTTTACCATTACGTCATACAAAGAGGCAGTGAGTTTGATGGTAGGCATTAACATACATCCAAGTTGACTCCAGTTAGATTAATTGGCTGTCTGAAGCTAATTGTCTAATTGCCTAAAGGCTTGACATAACTTTCTGGAATTTTCCAAGCTGTTTAAAGGCCCAGTTAACAAAGTGTATATAAACTTGTAACCCACTGGGATTGTGACATAGTCAACAAAAAGTGAAATAAGCTGAGGAAAAATGACTTTTGGCCTGCACAAAGTCAATGTTTAAATGATATGCCAAATGTATAGTTGGTTAGTATGAAGCCTGTGGAGGGTTTATAAAGTGAGTTTTACAGATTTCACCCTAAGTGTGTGTAAACGTCTGATGCCAATTGTACATGAAGCCCAGTTCGTTACTTATTGTTAAACAATAAGTGATAAGATTTAAAGCTAGCAGAGCAGAATGCCAACCCAGAATAGACACATACTGTATGTCAACATCAATACAATACAAACTGAAGAGATGTTCTTCAGCACAAGTAAGACGTTGATAGAAAACAAATGGAAAAATGACAAGAATTCGCATTTTCTCACAAGAATCCAAAGAGCCAACAATCTTGTCTTATTTCTAGGCCTACCATGGTAGACAAAACAGATGCCATGACAAGACACGTTGACATGCTGCCTCTTGGCCTCACCAACTGCTTATGGCCACCTTCGATCCTGGAACATAACAGAATAATACCATCCAGACAAAACAAGATGAAGAACAAAGAAAATAAAACAATGTGAAAACGTGTCCAACAGGTTGTAGAACCCGTCCTAACTTTGGGCTAAACCTTGCTGTACATTCCTGAGGTGTGTGTCGTCATTTCACTTTTGTGTGGTACATTGTGACTCACTGTGAAGATTCCACTCAAATGGCCTTTGGGGGTCTGTTCAATGTTTTAAAGCCTGCGTCTCAATACACGACCTCAAGTCGGAGGGAGTATCAGACATGAACACCGCTGTAGTTGAGCTCATCCCCTGAGGATGTCTGATTATATGTCTGCAATTCCTTGATCTACCATATATACTCGCGTTGTAAGTTCTCCCGCAGATGAGTCGGCGCTTCATTTTACCGTATCATTTCCAGTATTTTATAATGTCGATCATATAAGTTGAATATGGAAAACTCACGCTATTGGTCTAAGAGATTACGATATGCTAATGGCCACCTGAGAGAGTAACCGCGGAGCACACAGCCTTTTTTTTCTATGTATTGTGCCTACGTGACCACACGGTGATACCCGAACTACTCTGAAGCGACGTTTGCACAGTTTCGTGTTTTTTGTATCTCACACCCTTGTACACCTTTATCGTAAGAGCATCTCTTATCTACGATGGACCATTTGATCAGAAGAAAATATGAAGCTGGTTTTAAATTAAAAGTCGTTGAAGTGGTGAAAGAAATTGGTAACTGCGCTGCTGCAGCAAAATTTGATGCATCTGAGAAACTGCTGCGAGATTGGAGGAGGCAAGAAGATGAAAAACATAATAATTAATTAAGTGTCATATTTTGGAATTGAAGTATAAGTCGGGGTCTGATTTTATGATCGATTTTTTGGATTTCAAGACCCGATTTATATGTGAGTATATACGGTATTTATATGACTGCTTGAGGACTTTCCAGTACAGTTTCACATTTCCGAAATGTTTATCTGTTAGCCTACATATAATGTGCTACCTCATGGAGCCAGGTCTTTGTGAAGGTGGGTTCAGCCACCATCTCCATTCTTTACTTTTTTTTCATTCTGCAGTGGTGTGTAAAACATGAGACATCAGACAGACGAGCGCCTCTTCTGTTTGCGTGTTTTCTCATGCCCTTATCCCTCGTAGCTGCATTTACAGTATAGGAATAGTATTTCTGGATGAGCACTCATTGGTTGTCAGCTTTCACATGTACACAAGCCAACCTCGTGACTAAGAGGACATCAACCCAGTTTAAAATTGTTGGGGCAAGTCACAGACTGGTTGGACTGAGTCGCTGGGGATGTCACACTACTCAACAATTCACCAACGTTATATAAATGGAGACTGTGACTGAAAATCGATGAAGAAGGTATGTAATGTGATATGTCCTTTAATGAGGAAACTGGTTGCAGGTTTTACGATTCCTGCTAGGTTCTCAACTAATAATTAGGTCTCACCTAAAAAAAATCAAGCCTCTTCTGAGGTTTAGAAACCAAAGTCAGCCTTTCCCCAAACTCCAAAGCAGGCTTCGGCCTAAACAGACTATAGGCGTTTCCCACCACAGGAACTCCTTGGCAGAGAACTACGATGTAGGCCCTGGGCTAATTGAGGTCACTGGCCACTTTTTGTGTTGCATTCCCACCCCACAACAGGAATATGTAAATGTAAAATATCTGACGTGTAAAGAAGTGTGATGTGTTGCAAAGTGTGGCGCCTTTGGGTATCCCCCCTAAATCCCCCAATGCTTATTGTGTTGATGCACTGTGGACTTCATTGGGACCCTCTTGATGTGGAACAGGGAGAGGGCTGAAAAGAGTGATGAGGTGTGTTCAGGAGTGCATGTGAGACCCCCTAGTTATTGCTTCAGTTGCAGTGCACCACAGAGGTGGCTATGTAGAGTGAAGTGGTGTGAAGTGTGTTGCTCCATCTTCATCAGTAATCCTCCAGAGTCCAAACCCCTGAGAGATTTGTGGGATGGCGCCAGTGTTTGTGGCCAACCAATCAGCACAATTCATCGCCCAACCCCCACCCACAATAGCTCCTGGTTGAATGAAAAGATCAAACTCTGGAATAGGAGCTCATAAAAAAGTACCAGGGACTACAAATGGCCTGAGTTCCAGTGGGGTGAATGCTACAGAAGTTCCTGAGCTTCTAAAAAGTCCCAGGTTTCTGAAAAAACTTCCTGTGGTAGGAAAGTCAACTTATGAAGGGGAAAAGGTCCATAAAATAGATAGATAGATAGATAGATAGATAGATAGATAGATAGATAGAAAAGGCACTATATGATGGATAGATAGATAGAAGGCATATATAGATAGATAGATAGATAGATAGATAGATAGATAGATAGATAGATAGATAGATAATATGAAAGGCACTATATAATAGATAGATAGATAGATAGATAGATAGATAGATAGATAGATAGATGGTGGCGCAGTGGTAGCGCTGCTGCCTCGCAGTCAGGAGACCTGGGTTCGCTTCCCGGGTCCTCCCTGCGTGGAGTTTGCATGTTCTCCCCGTGTCTGCGTGGGTTTCCTCCGGGCGCTCCGGTTTTCTCCCACAATCCAAAGACATGCAGGTTAGGTGGATTGGCGATTCTAAATTGTTCCTAGTGTGTGCTTGGTGTGTGGGTGTGTTTGTGTGTGTCCTGCGGTGGGTTTGCACCCTGCCCGGGATTGGTTCCTGCATTGTGCCCTGTGTTGGCTGGGATTGGCTCCAGCAGACCCCCGTGACCCTGTATTCGGATTCAGCGGGTTAGAAAATGGATAGATAGATAGATAATATGAAAGATACTATATAATAGCTAGATAGATAGAAGCAATTAGTTATAGACAAACACTTTATAAAGTGGCAAATGGTCATGAAACACACAATCACATATAGACATACTGTATAATGCAGATATGAAAGGCTCTAAATGATAGATAGATAGATAGATAGATAGGAAAGGCACTATATAATAGATAGATAGATAGATAGATAGATAGATAGATAGATAGATAGATAGATAGATAGATAGATAGATAGATAGATGTGAATATCCAATCATGATTCTAGTACTTCCATTGACTGATTCTACCAGGTATAGTAGTTAAGGCTTTGGACTTTGAACCTTGAAGTTGTGGGATCAAGTCCCACTGATGGCTCTCTGTGCTCACGATCAAGTCACTTCACTTTCCTGTAAAGGAAAGAAATGTAACCAATTGTATCTCAAACGTTGTAAGACGCCTTGGACAAAGGTGTCAGTCCAAAAAGTTGATGTAAATGATTCTGTAAAACACCTGGGTGCTAATATCGTTGGGAGTGAGCCCCCTAGTGGTTAAAGTGTAACAGTGCTCACCATAAGGTTATGCTCTGAATCGCCACCACAGACCCGCTGGGTGCCATTGAACGTGTTCGCCACGCTTTATCCCTAAAGCACCTGCAGATGACGGATGCCAGCTCCAGACTGGCTTGCGTTTCACCCAGGGCTTAGCAAAGGGATGCCCCCCTCTGCCCCCCTACCCCAACCAAGGGATCCGCATATTCAGTCCCTCCAGTCAGATAAGAATAGAAGTCTTCTGATGGGAATGGGAATGGCATCAGCAGACGGCTGGCACGACAGAAAAAAAGAAAGAAAAAGCAGAGCTAAAACAAAATACATGCAAAGAGTGCGTGGCATCTATTTTTGATAATTCTTTTCAGCGCCCCCACCTTTATTTTTCCGCTATTCATTTTACTTCCCCCGAAAAGCCTCCTCAGCGAGGGCTGTTGTGGTCGACTGGTAATCCGCTAGTGAGCCCCTCTGCTTTCTTCCGAGTCATTATAGACTTCCCACTGCAGATGTTCAAAGGGCGAATTAGCAGCAAGCACAATCCCGGCGACCTTTTGAACTCGCTCACAAAGAATCAGCTGCGGGGCCGTGCTTTTCTAAACCCCTCCATATGGCTGAAACAAAACTGTTACAATGGCGGAGACAAAGCTGGCACAGCGGGCGGGGGGGAGCGGGGAGAGGGCAAACGGAAAGCGAGGTCAGGCTACCGAGGGAGCTTTGCACTTTTAATTCTTACTTTTCATTAGCTCTTTCTATACGATCCCCTGATTAAAATCTGAGCACACTTTAATTACGCATCCCGAGGCCGTCTGAACAGTTCGCGCTCATCTCAATCAGAAGTCTCCCTTCTGTCAGAGAGACACACACGGGCACGACGGAGCGCGCTCACGAAGGCGCGCTCTCACACAGGCGGCGCGGGGCGCCACGGACCACGCAAGCACGGCGAGAGGCGATCATCGGTCATCATGGACTCTCAGGAGGTCTGCCTACGGGATGAGGATCTGTAAATGTGAAGCATCACAAATTTGCACACGTCCTAAAAACATGAACACATCTCCAAACCTGCTTAACCCAATCCAGAGATGTGGAGGGTCGCAGCCTAACGCGGCAGCGCTGGACATTGTAGCGCCAATTCACATGCATGAAGATAATGGATGGATGGATAGGGTACTATATAAGATAGATAGATAGATAGATAGATAGATAGATAGATAGATAGATAGATAGATAGATAGAAGCAATTAGTTATAGACATACACTTTATAAGGCGGCAAATGGTCATGAAACACACAAAATCACATATAGAGATATACTGTATAACGCAGATATGAAAGGCTCTAAATGATAGATAGATAGATAGATAGATAGATAGATAGATAGATAGATAGATAGATAGATAGATAGATAGATAGATAGATTTGAAAGGTACTATATAATAGATAGATAGGGTATTATATAAGATAGATACAATCACTTAATTATCAGCATAAAATATATAACATGGAAATGGTCATGAAAGGCAAAATTACAGATAGACATACTCTATATAATGGAGATATGAAAGGCTCTAAATTATTGATAGGGCACTATATAAGATAGATAGATAGATAGATAGATAGATAGATAGATAGATAGATAGATACTTTAATTATACCCTCTGGGAATTTCAGGCATCCGGTAGTTCAAACATATCAGTAGAAGTTATTAAAAATAATGATAAAAGCAAAGACAAAAAAGCAAACATACATAAATAATAAACAAAGCACAAATTGGTCAGTTGTTACAGTGTTGGAAGGTAGATTGGTGACGAGGACATGAATTACTTGTACTGACAACAGCATTATAAAATCTTATGGCAGTAGGATCAAATGATCATCTAAAGTGTTCTGTTGTACAGCGCAGTTGTACTTAATACATAATAAGTCCAAAGTACATAGTAATACAGTACATAATATGGTCTGTGGACACCAGGGACACACCAGCTCCCCAAACCCGACACAGAGAGACACCAGGCACAAGTTTGACGTGGGAAACATTTCCCAGTAATACTCAGGACAGCATTTCTTTCTCCTGTTCCTGTCTTCTTCCACCTCCACTCCTCCTCTCGACTCTGGTACCTGAATGAAGTATGGTGGTCCCTTTTATGCTACACCGAGTGCACTTCAGGTGGCCCATCAGCATGATCTAGTACTACCAAGTGTGGTGGAAGCCCGATGTAGTATGGCTCTGTTGCTCTTGCAACACCCCCTTGGCGGCATTCAGGGCACCCAACAGGCCTGTGCCAAACTCCAACTCCCATGTAGCTCTGTGAGAGTCCAAGGCACCACTGCTACCCAGGGAGGCTTCCATCTAGAGCTCCTGGGGAGGTAGAGCCCTGTGCATGTCCGCTCCCCAAGTCCTTCCATTATGGGGGTAAACTGGATGGGAAAGGGTCCCTTGCGCCCATCACAGGTCAAAGACGGACCCCCAAGAATTCAATGTCCCAACAGCAAACCTCCTTCACTGTTGTGTGTCTGGAGTTACAACATCTATTGTTCACAAATACTGCCAGTCCCCCATCTCTTTCCTTTCTACTCGCTCTCATGTTTCTGTCTGCTCGTCCCGTAGTGAAGCCAGGTTGATCCACACAGCAATCAAGGATGTTATTTGTCAGCCAAGTCTCCTTTGAACACGTTCACCCGGTGGTTCATCACAAGTGCCCCCATCTCCTCGTACTTGTTAAGCAAGTTCCCCATGAGAATCAATGGAAGAAAAAGCTTGTATTTCCATCTCCTAGAGTTAAGCTTAGCACCTACTCCATGACCATGATATGGCTTCTTCAGCTCCGGGGGAATAGGGTGTTTAACACCATGTGCTGTCCGTCGCAACAAAAGAAGGTACTCCCTCACCTAAACTGTTTTACCAGTTGTGATCCTTCTTATAAACCATTTCACTAACTGTGCAAGGAGCTACAAGGACGTGCTGCCTCTCGATGTGGCACAAGCGCAGTACACACACATTTGAAACCTAATCAGCATGGAGTGCCAACAAGGGGAGAATGTGAAAATGACACACAGACAGCGGGCAGTGCCCAGAAAGGAACAAAATGCACAGTTTCCATGAAACGCTACACAGTTGACATTACACTGTGGAGATGTGAGTGAGTGAGCATTATTTAGTGTTTTTCATATACGGTGTTTCTTATGTAGCTCTTTATCATCTTCTTCTTCTTTCGGCGGCTCCCGTTAGGGGTTACCACAGCGGATCATCCAACATTGTTGTCCGCATATTGATTTGGCAAAATTTTACACAGGATGCCCTTTCTGACGTAACCCATTTATCATATACTGCCTTATCTATCTATCTATCTATCTATCTATCTATCTATCTATCTATCTATCTATCTATCTAATACTGTATATAGTGCCTTTCACATCTATCTAGTCTATTATATAGTGATTTTCAAATCTGTCTAGTCTATTATATAGTGCCTTTCACATCTGTCTTACTATATACAGTATCCTCATCACTGTTATATGGTTCTTATCCACAAGTATCTAAAAGTAATACAGTGCCTTTCACATCTATCTTTATACAGTATAAATTTTTAATTATCTATTATATACTACCTTCACATCTATCTGCTATATAGTGCCTTTCATATCTATCTATCTATAATATGGTGCCATTCCATATCGATCTATGATATAGTGCCTTTCATATTTGTCTCTCTATTATAAAAAAAATCTTTGGGAAGGAGACTAGGGAGACAAGACGTGATCTTCTCGGAAGACAATCTGAAGTCCCGCGAGAGACACTTTAACTTGCTCCCAGCTCTTAAAACAACGACAAGCGACAAGCAAAACTCACAGCTTGCCAGCAGCAGAAAGCCAGCAGAGGATTTGATGGCATCTCCTTAGCATGTGTTCAGCCACCCCACAACGCGAGCGGCAGAGACGCGAAGTGGCAAAAGGACAGAGGCTGTACAGGCTTTGAAATGATCAACGGGCAGCGCGATAGCAGCAGCAGAAAGACAGCAGATGATCCGACAGCATCTCCTTAGCATGTGTTCAGCCCCCACCCCTTCACAATGTGAGCAGCGTTATACGTCCTGTGAGAAAGAGATTTAACCACGCCCAGGACTGGAAATAAAAGATAAGTATTGTTTTAACAATGTCATACGAGACAAGGCAGTGAGGCATCATTTAAAACAAGTCCACGGACATCTAACCTAGCAGTCATTGGATTGCTTTTGGCAGACACGCTTCATGTGCTCCCAACTCTTAAAACAACAACAACAAGCGACAAGCAAAACACGCAGCAAGCCAGCAGATGATCCAACCGCTTCTCCTTAGCGTGTGTTCGGCCACCGTAACTCCCCCCACCCACCCCCTTCACAATGTGAGTGGCAGAGACACAAAGTGGCAAAAGGACAGCTGCTCTACAGGCTTTGAAATGATCGGGCAGCACGACAGCAGAACACGCAGCTCGCCAGCAGCAGCAAGCCAGCAGATGATCCGACGGCAATAACGCATGTTGTATGTAATGATTCCCATGAAAATACCAATCTTTTTAAATTATATATCCAGTAAACCAAACCCGGGGGTGGATGGAGCCCCCTAGTGTATAATATAGCGCCTTATCTATCTATATACTGTATGTAGTCCCTTTCACATTAATTTATCTTCTATAGTACCTTTCATATGACGGATATCCAGCTTTTAAGGGAAACTTCAGCTGCATCTTGAGATTTTCCGGGTAAGCTGTTCAGAAGACGGGTGTTTTGAGGTATTCCCTAGTCGTGGCGATGGAGCGTGGCGGTGTGTTTCTTGTTGATTAGCACATACACGTACACGTAGGAGTCCCCCTGTTCGCTGCCCACATAACAGTACTGACCCTGTAAACCTCCATCTGCTTTACCCGACACATTTTCTACATATCTCTTAAAAGGCACTAACATCAAAAGAAAGATCATTTTCAGTGCAAGGATGTGTGTCACTTGTGTCACTCTGCGGGTGCTTACACGACATGTCACATCCTCCTTTCAGTTAGCGGTGGTCTTGTGCGTCTCCCAGTGGTATGTGGAGTCGCTCGCTTTGCTAAGGGCTGCAGTGCGGACTTGTAACTTGACATTGTAGCTTAAGGCACCCCAGTGTAAAAATCACCTACATGGGCACGTTGCCCGCATTTCTTCATTCTGTAGATCTTTGACTCTCATTTATTTTGTTTTTTTTGTGCCTGGTTATTCCCTTTTCTGTTATTCTGTACTTCTATGTAAGCCTCAAGTCCAGGAAGGCTGTTAGATGTGAACGAAGCCTTAAACTACACTTCCCTTCACCCACAGATTTCTGTCCGCTCTTTTTATTTTCCTTCTTCATAATTCTCTAGAGTCACATGCTAGCAAGTTAAAAACATATTCAGCTTCTTAAAATATTGTCTCAATTTATAGGTTTTGCAGACTTTTCTCCATTTCCTTCAACCTTAAATAGAAAACTCTGCAATGAAGCACTTGGGCGGCTCAGTCAAGGCACTCAGAAATCACCTTCATTAATAAGACACCATTTTATTTTCTTGTACTTATCGTGATACTTGTGTTCTATTAAAGACATTTTCATGTTTTGATGACATTATTTTCTGGTAAAATTCAGCATAAACATTTCAAGCTGACTGCTTACAATATCTCTACAGAACAATTAGCACTTCAGTTTAAGTCGATTACTCATTGAGTATCAGGCCTCTTTTGGTCTTCATAACACTTAAAACATCAGTGAAGTCATCTCTGCAGTGTGACCGACTAACGAGACTTCACTTTGGGGTGGTCTGAGGCGGTGACATATTTAGTAGACGACCTGTGAATCCTTCAAGTCATTTTACCAGCACGTCAATATGCCACCCAGCACTCACATGAATAACCCGTCTACTGATGTGTTATGAAGACCAAAGGAAGCCTTAGTTAAGGTCTTGTTACGTAAGACTAGATGAGCAGTTTTTGCCTTAACTAAAGTGTTACCAAATGTTTTTTTATAGAAATTGTTAACACTCAGCTTACAAACGTTTTGTTTGCTGGGAGGCTGGCAGGTCTCTTTGCACCATCTTGTAGTTTCATGAGCTGAGGTTCAGCTCGTCTTCTCACATCTCCATATCCATCTTCTTCGGTATTTTGGTGTAAAGCTTAAGACAGTGGACTCTAAACCAGAAGGGTCGCCCCTGTGACCCTGAGTGACTCACTTAATCTGCCCGTATTCTGCCTGCATCGCGTCTGTAAAGCCTCCTGGGTGGCAACTACCAGTTTAAACCCTGAGTATTGCCAGTCCATTCCAGACCCGACCCACTCCTTAGGTAAAGCGTTTTTGCTGGTGGGGTGCCACTTCTTTAATGATGGTGTAAAGTTGGCCCTTGGTGTGTGTTTGCACTTGATGGTTTGATTCCTGCCTTGCTCCTAGTGCTGCCCGGATAGGCTTTGGCTCCATGGTCCGTCCATCCATCCATCCATCATGAAACCCTCTTAATCCAATTCAAGGTCACAGAGGATGGAGCCTAACCCAGCAGCATCAGCCACAAGGCAGAAACCAAACCTGTGCAGGGAGTCGCAACGACACACACACATACTGACCACCACACTTGTCTAACAGGCCCTGATCTTTACACTGGGCACACTGGGCAAAGGATTGCCACTATCAAGAATGTGTGCGTTTAATAAGAATATTTTACTTATGTACAGAGAGAGAGAGAGGTTGGGAGCAGGCACTGCACCCACCACACATCAAACCACCTGGACTGGGACCCGAGTGCAGCGGGTGACACCTCAGCACCACACTGAACACTGGGAGGTTTTTTGTTTTTTTTTATGGTGGCTGAAGTGCCAATCCTGCCACCAGACCTCCAAGTTTTCCTTCTAAGTTGGAGGACCTGCTTATAGGGCTGGACAGAGTGCAGAAGGAAATGATTTTTGATGTATTTTCTCTACATTCCTATATTCATTTGATACATCTGTGTACTCTTATATACCCTCACCGAACAAACTACTAGGAACACCTGTAAGCCCTCCTGTCAAAGCCATTATCTAATCAGCCAATCAGGTGGCAGCAGCACAATGCCTAAAATCCAGCAGATGGAGGTCAGGAGCTTCAGTTCATGTTTACATGAAACACCAGAATGAGGTAAACGCTCATTGATTCGTATTAATATCCATATATATTTTTTCTGTCTCTCTCTCTCTCTCTCTCTGTCTCCCTCGAATGAATAAATCAGGGTGGCGAAAACAACGTTAGAGATGTGCTGCCACCATGCAGTGGTAAACACGGAATCCAGAGATGAGGACACGGTGCCATGTATTGAAGGCCGTGAAAACATTTGTTCAGAGTCACACACGAGTTGAAATTGATGAATACTTTATTTCTGGGATTTTCTATTTAGTATTAGTATTTTTGGGCCACTCTTAAATCACAGAAAACGTGGAAACCAAATTTGTGGATACGGGGTTGGGGTTCTACTGTACTAATTAACTCCAAATGGTAAATGAATGATGCCATGCTCCTGAGCCTTCTCAGCTCATTTGTTTGCCCAATGGAGGGCTCAGGAACAGTGATGTCAGGGTGGTACCACATCCTGGGGCTCCAACCATTTAGAACAAGGAACAGCAGAACATTTAAAGGAAAAGAACATTAATAATAAAATTATAAATGAAACTAATAAAAATAACAAATACCGAATATACTCACGATTAAGTTCTCCCGTGGATAAGCCAGGGCTTGATTTTACCGTATCATTTCCGGTATTTTATACTGTCGGTCATATAAGTCAAATGCAGAAAACTCACGCTATTGGTCCGAGAGATTACAATATGCTAATGCCCACCTGAGAGAGTAACCGCGGAGCACACAGCCTTTTTTTTTTTTCTATGTATTGTGCCTACGTGACCACACGATGATACCCAAACTATTCTGAAGCAACGTTTTCACTGATTTTCACTGAGGCGGCTTTCTGCTGCTATGCACCTCAAATCTGGAATAGCCTGCCAATAGGAATTCACCAGGCTGATACAGTAGAGCACTTTAAAACATGGCTGAAAACACATTACTTTAACATGGCCTTCTCATAACATCACTTTAACTTAATCCTGATACTCTGTATGTTCAATTCATCATAATAACTATTCATGGTGGCTCTAAACTCCGTACTGACCCCAACTCTCTCTTCTGTTTCTTTTCCGGTTTTTGTGGTGGCGGCCTGCGCCACCACCACCTACTCAAAGCATCATGATGCTCCAACATTGATGGACTGAAAGCCAGAAGTCTACGTGACCATCATCATCAGGTCCTTCCATGAAAACCCTAAATACAAAGAGGACTGTTTCATTTATGTTAGGTAGATTGCCCAGAGGGGACTGGGCGGTCTTGTGGACTGGGACCCCTACAGATTTTATTTTTTTTTCTCCAGCTTTTAGAGTTTTTTTTTGTTTTTTCTGTCCATCCTGGCCATCGGACCTTACTCTTATTCTATGTTAATTAATGTTGACTTATTTTTATTTTTTATTGTGTCGTCTATTTTTCTATTCTTCATTTTGTAAAGCACTTTGAGCTACATTTTTTTGTATGAATATGTGCTATATAAATAAATGTCGATTGATTGATTGATTGATTGATTGATTGATTGATTTGTGTTTTTGGTATCTCACACCCTCGTACACCTTTATCATTTCACTTTTGTGTGGTACATTGTGACTCACTGTGAAGATTCCACTCAAATGGCCTTTGGGGGTCTGTTCAATGTTTTAAAGCCTGCGTCTCAATACACGACCTCAAGTCGGAGGGAGTATCAGACATGAACACCGCTGTAGTTGAGCTCATCCCCTGAGGATGTCTGATTATATGTCTGCAATTCCTTGATCTACCATATATACTCGCGTTGTAAGTTCTCCTGCAGATGAGTCGGCGCTTCATTTTACCGTATCATTTCCGGTATTTTATAATGTCGATCATATAAGTTGAATATGGAAAACTCACGCTATTGGTCTAAGGGATTATGATATGCTAATGGCCACCTGAGAGAGTAACCGCGGAGCACACTGCCTTTTTTTTCTATGTATTGTGCCTACGTGACCACGCGGTGATACCCGAACTACTCCGAAGCGACGTTTGCGATGTTTCTTGTTTTTTGTATCTCACACCCTCGTACACCTTTATCATAAGAGCATCCCTTATCTACGATGGAGCGTTCGATCAGAAGAAAATATGAAGCTGGTTTTAAATTAAAAGAAAGAAATTGGTAACTGGGCAGCACGGTGGCGCAGTGGTAGCGCTGCTGCCTCGCAGTTAGGTGACCCGGGTTGTAATTTGAATGTTCTCCCCGTGTCCGATTTCCTCCCACAATCCAAAGACATGCAGGTTAGGTGGATTGGCGATTCTAAATTGGCCCTAGTGTGGGTGTGTGTGTGTGTGTTCTGCGGTGGGTTGGCACCCTGCCCAGGATTGGTTCCTGCCTTGTGCCCTGTGTTGGCTGGGATTGGCTCCAGCAGACCCCCGTGACCCTGTATTCGGATTCAGCGGGTTAGAATATGGATGGATGGATGGAAATTGGTAACTGCGCTGCTGCAACAAAACTCAATGTGTCTTAGAAACTGGTGCGAGATTGGAGGAGGAGGCAAGAAGATGTAAAAAAAATGAAGTGTCACATTTTTGAATGGGCGTATAAGTATATATGGTACATGAAAAATAAAAACTCAAAAACAATAATAAAACATTAAACACATGTGATTTCAAGTCAAAATGGAAGCAAAACCGTTCACAGTTCTTTATTACATGGCCTTTGTCATTTGTCTGTGTGTGGCTCTGCTGTCATCTTAGTAATAATAAGCCTCTTCTTGGCTCTCAGTAAGGTGACAAATGTTCTTATTTGGGTCCTCAGATTAAAATGTTTAAGAAGCCCGGCTAAGCAGCGTAAAAGATGCAACAGACAAAGAGCTGGGGTACCACTTTGGTGACCCCATATAACTGGATGACGCAAGCAACAATAAAAGGCATAATAACTGTGCAAGTTGTCTTTTCAGACGTGAGTTCAATCTGGAACTGGAAACAAGATGGCCAGTTCCTGGTTTAAGTGGTCAGGAAGGGGCGGGTCCAGGTGGACAGATTCCGCTGGCGTGGCTAGCAATCTTCCGTTCTGCAGAGGAAGGAGAAGAGAAGGCATTCGCACACAGTGCCACCCCCTGGTCCGGTGGGTAATTACCATCGCCAGAGCTCTTAAAGCTGCCACCCATACACACGAGCACTCTCGTGACAACAGCAAGGAGGGTATAAATGTATAAACTAACAGAATTACTCCGAACACTGCGTCGACTTCTTTATGCAGGAAATGATTCCCAACTCACACTGCTGCTCCTCACAATAACTGATTTGAGACGTACTCTATTCAAAAACTCCCAAAGTGCCATGGCTGATCGACAGGTTTTGGAGAACACGGGTGCTGGAATGTTTCTTTGTTCATCTCCTCACCTTACTACTCTTTACCCAACTCCTTTTAGGAATTGTGACGTTTTTCTTTGGATATGTTTAGGCTGATTATGATCATTTATTTGGCTGTTAAGATCTTGTTTTGATTTTATTCTTTCTTGCTATCACAAGCTTAGCGACATAAGATGGCAAAAAGGGTGCAGGCCTCAGTAAAACATCACGAGTGCCAGTCTTCCTACAGATAAGCCTCACCCCAGGCAGCCAAACCTTAAACTCAAGAGACCTTCACAGGTTCAAAATGGGTCAATGGCTGTAAGTGCTAAAATACACAAAAATGCCCTTCAAGGGAGAGGATTACTGTAAACCCCCAGTCAACATGGGTCCAGATGAGAGAGGTTGTCTTACTAACATGCAGGAATTCTGTTAGGAAGTAAAAAAGGACACAATCAGACGGGTGCAAATGATGTGATTTATCTTTGATAAGGTGCCACATGAGAGGTTGGGCATCAAATTAAAAGAAATGGCAGGTCAGGGCGTGGTGTTCAGATGGGTGCAGAATTGGCTTAGACATAGGAAGCCGAGGGTGACGGTGCCAGGAACCTCATCAGAACTGGCCGATGTTAAGAGTGGTGACCAACAGGGGGCAGTGCTGGGGCCGCTGCTGTTTTTAATATATAGAAATGATTTAGATAGGAATATAAGTAACACGTCAGTTGAGTTTGCAGATGATACCAAGATAGGTGGATTAGCGGGTAATCTTGGATCTGTTGAGTCATTACAGAGGGACTCGGACAGCAGGCAGGCTTGGGCAGATTTGTGGCAGATGAAATTTAATGTCAGTAAATGTAAAGAATTACATGTTGGAAGGAAAAACGTGAGGTTTGAATACACAATGGGCGGTCGGAAAATCGAAAGTCCACCTTATGAGAAGGATTTAGGAGTCACACCATTAACTTCAAGACAGCATTCAGAAGCCGTTAACCTCCTTAGCGTTAGACTCGGGCTGTAAAAACTGTGCTAAAAGTGTCACTCGGGCAACGGTTTAGATGTGCGTCACGTAAGACCCGAGGATTACTTGGGCTGTAAGAGAGCCAACAGTGTTAGTGCAGAACGTTACGTGGGGAATGGAGCAGACGCATCGCCTCCTAGATCCATAATGGTGTCTTGTAAGAAACGCCTCTCATCAGCCGTGATGACAAAGTCATTTGGGCTCCAGGCAGTGAAACTGAAAGTGACACTCGCGTCACTCGCACATGTGCAGCGTGCTGTTCACATTATTATTATTATTCTTAATATTTATATCAGTATTATACTTTCTACGTTTCTGGCTTTGTATTTCAGTGTTTTGCACGTTTTATAGTAGAAAGATGAGATTTAATAAAAATGCCATTTTTCAAGCCAAAATATGCAATGCTTTTTATGTTTATTTTGAGAAAAAAACTCTAAGGAGGTTAAAAAGGCTCACAGAATGTCAGGTTATATAGCGCCTTGATGTGTGGAGTACAAGTCACAGGAGGTTCTCCTCAAGCTTTATAACACACTGGTGAGGCCTCATCTGGAGTCCTGGGTGCAGTTTGGGTCTCCAGGCTACAAAAAGGACATAACAGCACAAGAAAAGGTCCAGAGAAGAGCGACTGGGCTGATTCAGGGCTACAGGGGATGAGTTATGAGGAGAAGATTAAAAGAGCTGAGCCTTTACAGTTTAAGGGAAATAAGATTAAGAGGTGAAGTGTTTAAAATTATGAAGGGAATTAATACAGTAGATGGAGACAGTGACTTAAAATGAGTTCATCAAGAACACAGGGACACAGTTGGAAACATTTGAAGGGGAAACTTCATACAAACATTAGGATGTTTTCCTCAACACAGAGAACCACAGACACCTGGAATAAGTGACCAGTAGTGTGGTGGACAGGAGGACTTGAGGGACTTTCAAAACTCGACTTGATGTTATTTTAGAAGAATTAAGTGGACAGGACTGGCGAGCTTTGTTGGGCTGAATGGCCTGCTCTCAAAGCAAATTCGAACATTCTTTAAATTCAGATAAGTTTTTACACAGAGTTTAACAAAAATGTCAAAAGAATATTTGCTTAAAAAGGCAACCCAAGGCAAACACGTCCAAGTCACCAATCCAGAATCCAAATACAAAGAAGAGTAACACACAGCAGGCCCCAGTGACACACAGCAGGGCTTAGTGACACTCCGCAGGTCCCAGTGACACACAGCATGTCCCAGTGACACTCCGCAGGTCTCAGTGACACACAGTAGGTCTCAATGACACACAGCAGGTCTTAGTGACACTCTGCAGGTCCCAGTGACACACAGCAGGTCCCAGTGACACACAGCAGGTCCCAGTGACACACAGCAGGTCTCAATGACACACAGCAGGTCTCAATGACACTCTGCAGGTCCCAGTGACACACAGCAGGTCTCAGTGACACACAGCAGGTCTCAGTGACACTCCACAGGTCCCAGTGACACAAAGCAGGTCCCAGTGACACACAGCATGTCCCAGTGACACTCCGCAGGTCTCAGTGACACACAGCAGGTCTCAATGACACACAGCAGGTCTTAGTGACACTCCGCAGGTCCCAGTGACACACAGCAGGTCCCAGTGACACACAGCAGGTCTCAATGACACTCCGCAGGTCCCAGTGACACTCCGCAGGACGCGTCTCCTCCGCCTGAGTAGAAAGGCAGCAGGCGGCTCCTCAGCTGGGAATCAAAGCAGGGTCCTCACTCCATGCTGCCATCTACTACCTGACATATTGTGACATCCCAAGAGAGCGAGAGGCTAAGTAGGACTCGACTGTGGACGGGACGCCACTCCATCACAGGACTACAAATGCCATTGAAAAATAAACTGAGCAGTAATGGCTTTGATGAAGTTGCATCATTTAAGACTCAAATGGAGGAGGATTACAGTGGGATTCATCCTGGTGGCAGAGTTGTTAACCAAATCCTAGCATTTATCTCGATCAATGTTTCCGTGCGCTCTTTGTTTCTTATGTGTGTCGTCAGCTAGCTCTTCAAACTACCATTTTCTGTGTAAAGAAAATCTGTTGATGGTAGCATAAAATTGTCAAATTGGATGCCGACTGTGATTTGTGCCCCATTTTGACAGAGCAACGCATATGGATAAAAATAAAAAGGAAAACAGAGCTGAGGGAAATCAGACATGTGTGGTGAAAGGCAATCATTGCTGTTTCCACGTCTTACTCACGCTGATCCCACAATACTCAATCAGGAGCGCAGAATCCCGGCTAATTGGGTACCTTCTGTATCCTCTGCAGCCTGCCACTGGAAACAAAAGGAGCTGAAAATGGCTGGCTTGCTGCAATAAGTTTCAATTGGTTTTGAGCCGGTAACACACACACACACACACACACACACACACACACACACACTCCACCACTACGACCTCCACGGATGAATAAGGGATTACTCGTCTGGGGGACTTGGTTAAGAGGCACCCGGCTCCCCCTGCCAATTTATTTTGGGACGCCTTAATCCTTTTTTCAATCTGGTTTTGTTGGGCTCCCTAGCTGGAAGTGTCAGCTGATAAACTAGGCAGAGGCACACGGGGGGCTTATGTGGCCGTTCGGCGACTGCCCTCGCCTGCTGAGCACTCACTTTAAAACACTGCTGAAAACACATTACTTTAACATGGCCTTCTGATAACATCACTTTAACTTAATCCTGATACTCTGTATGTTCAATTCATCATAATAACTATTCATGGTGGCTCTAAACTCCGTACTGACCCCAACTCTCTCTTCTGTTTCTTTTTCCGGTTTCTTTGTGGTGGCGGCCTGCGCCACCTCCACCTACTCAAAGCTTCACGATGCTCCAACAATGATGGATGGATTAAAAGGCAGAAGTCTACGTGACCATCATCATCATCATCATCATCATCATCATCAGGTCCTTCCGTGAGAACCCTAAATCCCAAGAGGACTGTTTGATTTATGTCAGGTAGAATGCCTAGAGGGGTCTGGGTGGTCTCATGGCCTGTAACCCCTGCAGATTTTTTTGTTTTTTCTGTCCACCCTGGCCATCGGACCTTACTCTTATTCTATGTTAATTAATGTTGATTTATTTTATTTTCTGTGCCTTTTATTCTTCATTATGTAAAGCACATTTTTTTGTATGAATATGTGCTATAGAAATAAATGTTGATTGATTGATTGCTTTCTTTCTATTTGTTACTTACTGCATGGCTTTGGCAGATTGCAGGACATTTTCATTTCTTTAACCCTCAACCTTGTGTAAGCCTGTTGGCAGAAGGCAGTGTAAGGTGTCGTTCTTGGGCACAGTCATCTGGAGACACTGAGGCGCTCAGAGTGGGCCATTAGAAACGTACAACGTAACGGCATTTAAGCCATAATTAAGAGCCCTTCAGGGCACACGAGCAGGGGCCTTCACTTTTAAATAAAAGTGGCACATTCAGGTAAGAGCTGGCACACTCCACCATTAGGAAAAGAAGCAAAAGATTTGAACCAGCCTTTATAATCATTTTTTTTACTCTGTTGGCATCATCTTCACAGCACACGACAGAATAGAACAACAACTGGCCACAAAAGACATTTACTAACCGAGTGCCAATCCCTTTGCCACCTTCTTCTGACATCCAATAGTGTGCTGCCTGATGGAGCTGGCATGTTCCAAAATGTCAGCAACCCTGGCGGGTTCAGCAGCAATCTGTGCCCTTGATTTCGTTTTTCCCATTCTGGTATGGTGTGCTGTGTCAGAGGGGGACATTTTTTGTACACTGGGTGGTTTAATTTCCCTCATAGGCAAAGGAACGTGTAAATATTACATTTAAAACACAGCAGACGAAGGGGCAGTAGGCACCCATCGTTGGGACTGGGCTGAGATTTGCTGGGTAATCCTGTTACGGATTATTGTGATGGCTGTCTACAGGGTCTCGGTACAGTGGCACCTCAGGTCACGACTGTAATTGGTTCCAAAATTCTGGGCGCAACCCGAATGGAATTTCCCCATAAGATTGTATGTAATGTGAACAGAACCCGGGCACAGACAGGCAGACATGTTGTTTTTCCACCTCCACACGTTTATTTGCAATACATACAAGTTATTAAAGTGCACACAAAACCCCCAAAGTCCTGGCCACACAACGCCTTACACTCTTCAGGCCGCTTCCTTGCCTCCTCCAGCAAGCTCAGCCCTTCCTTCTCTCCCGACTCCAGCCCCGAATGAAGGGAGGCAGGCCCCTTTTATTCACACCCGGATGTGCTCCAGGTGCTTCCCGGCAATCTCCCCCGTGTGGCGGAAGTGCCGGCTGTACCCACGGAAGCACTCCGGGTGTCCCTGCTCCTCTTCCACCCCGGCTCTTCCTGGTGTGGCGGAAGTGCTGAGCTCCAGGGTCCCCAAGGCATTGGGGTGCCCCCTGGCGGTGACCATGGGCCCCTACAGGGCTGGGCTTCCAAGCCCTCTACCTGTGGCCCCCAAAGCCACTAGGGTGGTGCACCCCACGTGGTCCAAGGTGGGCACATGCCCTCTTCCGGTCCTCCAAGGCGTCCCGGCCGGGTCGCTGCCCCTGGCATCCCTGACAGTAAATACAATTAATCCGTTCCAGACCGTACAAACTGTATGTAAATTGTGACAGATAGGGGGCGCTGTCATCCCCTTGAACCCTCAGACCAGGCACCAGACAGCAGATAAAAGTTCAATAAATGATTTCATTCGTACAACAAAGTGCACAAAGCACCTCCACTATACTCAATAAACAATCCCCAATAATAATAATCAAAGCCTCCACTCCCAGACATGTTGTCACCCCTCCTCCCAACTCAGCTCAACCCGCTGGGGTTTCCCATCATCCCTTCAAAGTCCTCGACCCGGAAGTGCTTCTGATTCCCCAGTCCATGTGATTACCCAGCACTTCCAGGTCAGATGAAAACTCCTGTTTTTCTTTAGCCCGGAAGTACTTTACTTCTTCCGTCCTCGTGACTGGAAAGTACTTCCGGGCTATACGGCGAATACAAATCCTTGAGCCTCCCTGCAGTGTCCTCTGGTGGCCCCCATGGTATCCTGCAGGGCTATGAAGGAAAACTCCAAGGTCCATGATGCCCTGCTGGAATTCGGGGCATCTCCACCTGGCGGCTTGGGGGTCCACAAAATATATATTTTTTTTAGCACAAAAACAGTTAATTATACCATAGAAAGCACAGTGTAATAGTAAATTAAACATAAAAACATTGAATAACACTGAGAAAACGAACATTGTAAGAGTTTGCAGACCAGCGTTTCTCAACCTTTACGTATTTGCGACCCGAGTTTTCTGAACAGTTTTAATCGCGCCCCCCTAACGTTTTTTTGAAAGGAGCCCACTAATACTAATAATTTGTTCTTTTTTAATTAATGATATATCATAGATACATATTTTATGATACCTACTTAACGTTTATCGACATTTATCTAACTCTGTATTGATTTTTCTAGTATCAGAATGGAGTTTAAGTTCATTTGTTTTGGTTTCAATTGGTTTCGGGTTTTCTTTTTTTCACATCTTCCCGCCCCACAGTTTGAGAACCATTGCGTTAAACTCTTACGAACCGCTCGCTGTAAACACTTTTTTTTTAATGAGTTTTAAGCACAAGGAAAAAAAAATTAAATGCCACTTCTCTTGTGAAACTTTTCAAACATCCTCTACTGGCTTTAAATTCCTCACCTTCGCCACTCGAAGAAGGATTTTAATTGCAGTAAATCACCATGAATCTTCCTGGATTTCTCGCATGTGATCGCCTCGCTTACGCTATCCGCTGCAAGGTGCTTCTCGTTCAGCCGCACCGGCAGCAGGTTTTCCACCTCTTCCAGCACTTGAAGCCTCTGCTTGGTTAACTTTGTAACTCCTTTTGCAACATCAGCTGCTTTGTTAGGCCCTGTACACGCAAACAAAAGAAAATGGCAAACGGAGAATGGGAGATCATTGGCGCTTACGAACGCGCGTATGGAAACTGGCCGCCAGTGTTTTTGTTCGCCACCAGAGCGTGTGGTCGTGAACAGATGCAAAATTTTGGCAAACTTTTTGGTCGTACGTGTTCGGAAACGTTCGTGACCAGAGGTCCTACTGTATTTGCTGTCTTCCAAAAGAATCCCCACTTGGTTAAATCCAACCCGCTATATCCTAAGTACAGGGTCACGGGGGTCCACTGGAGCCAATCCCAGCCAACATAGGGCGCAAGGCAGGAAACAAACCCCGGGCAGGGCGCCAGCCCACCGCTGGGCACACACACACACACTATAGAATCGCCAATGCACCTAACCTGCATGTCTTTGGACCCACGCAGACACAGGGAGATTAGGACCCCGGAAGTGGACCCAGGTCTCCTTATTGCAAGGCAGTAGCGCTACCCTCTGTGCCACCGTGCCACCCAACTGGTTTAATATACAAACAATATAAAATTGTGATAAAAGAACTGCTCCTTCCTTGGAAAATGTTTGTATGTACCTGACTTAGAAATGAACATGTCTGAGAATATTGCTGTACTCATTGAGAGTTGGTAAGAATACATCCATCCATTGTCTAACCCGCTGAATCCGAATAGGGTCACGGGGGTCTGCTGGAGCCAATCCCAGCCAACACAGGGCACAAGGCAGGAACCAATCCTGGGCAGGGTGCCAACCCACCGCAGGACACACACAAACACACCCACACACCAAGCACACACTAGGGCCAATTTAGAACCGCCAATCCACCTAACCTGTCTTTGGATTGTGGGAGGAAACCGGAGCGCCCGGAGGAAACCCACGCAGACACGGGGAGAACATGCAAACTCCACGCAGGGAGGACCCGGGAAGCGAACCCGGGTCTCCTAACTGCGAGGCAGCAGCGCTACCACTGCGCCACTGTGCCGCCCGTTGGTAAGAATACATTTTGTTAACTTGTGTTTACACTATTTGTTAAACCCTGGAAATTTGGATGTGCCATTGTTTAATCCATCATCCAGTTGATCTCGGCAGGGACTGAAGGACATTTAAACTTCTGGGCAGGAGAAGGCAGGGAGAGGACAGTCCACTGAGAACGCTGCCAAGACACTCGCACAGAGCACAGGGGTTCGCAGGCAGACGAGGGTAACATAGCTGGCACGACGTGAGGCACAAGGACGGCAACACTTACCTTCAGGGAGGAAGAGACAGCTCCTCAGGAAGATGCCAGTTGTGGGTCCAGCAAGAGAAGGAAGCCGCATGAAAGGACCGAGCAAAGCCGGCGGGCGAGAAGTGAGGCGTGCTCAGGTCGCAGCAAGGTGCCCAGACGGATTCAATGATTTGACAAGACTTCTGTTGGGAAACGAGCGTCTGGTGAACAGAGTGCATCTGTGGACAACTGGGTGATTAATTGGTGGGCTAACACAGTGCGCAAACTGGACTCTGCGCCACTAAAGGTTCTATCCTCCAATTCTTGTTTTTAACTGATATTTAGAGTGTGGACTGTGTGCTTTCCTTTTAAAAAAAGGAATTTCGTTCCTGATATTGTTTGATTTTTTATGTTCATTTACCTATTGAATGTACTTTGTATTGTCTTGTGTAATAGAAGTTCATTGTGTGTTTACTCACCGCTCAATTTAATGAAACCTGTGCGCTATTATCGGTATTTCAAGAGTTCCCAGTCTCTTAATAAAACTGGGTGGCGTAGTCGGTGTGGAGGACTGCCGGCTTCGTGCTCCGGCCCTCACCCCCAGGCTGCCAGGAGGAGCTCTCCCGACAGCAGGATCGTGCCCCGAGTTCCAGCAGGGCCTCATGGACTATGTAATGTTTATACACAGCCCTGCTGGATACCTTGGGGGCCACCGGGAGTCGCTGTAGGGGGGCTTGTGGGCTCTTATGTGCCCTATGACCCGGGAGTGCGTCACAGTCACGTGACAGGAAGAAACGACGTGCTCCCGGGTTGAAGAAAAGGACTGTTTACTCTGACCCGGAAGGAATAAGGGACTGTGGACTGATTGGGCAGGAACACCTCCGGGTCAGAGGCTATAAAAGGACTACGGGCCAGTCCAGACACTGAGCTGAGCTGGGAGGTTGAGGGGTGAAGTGTCTGGGCGAGGAGGAGAGAGGATTATTGTGTTTATTTAGTTTGAGTAGTGTGGAGGGTGCTTTGTGCACATTGTTGCTAATTAATGAAGAGTCTGGGACTTTTACCTGGTGTCTAGCGTGGTACCTGAGGGTTCAAGGGAGCACTGGTGCCCCCTACTGCCACATCGGATATTTGAACGGTGTCTAGCTTAGATTATCTGTCACAGCTATGGCATGTAAAACAGAAGCTTCTCTTCCGTTTGTGAGGTCCACAGCCACTGTGCAGCCGGAGGGAGCTGGCATTATACAAAGGGTTAATAGGTGTGGTGCGATCAGCCATAGTCTCGGCTCTTTTTTCTTTATTCAACTCCATTTTAGTAGACCACATGTGAGACATCAGACAGACGAGCTTCTATTCTATTTGTGAGGTTTGAAACACGCGTGTTCCTTACTCCTCATCGTTACATTCTATGCATTATGTACTGTCAGCCGAGTGCCCTTTGGTCCTCAACTCTCATACTCAAAGAGCCCACCACTCTGACCAAAGAGATTATCAAACCTCTCTGATTTTATCCTAGCCAGTCGCAGACTAGGTGGTCTGAATGATAGGGTATGTCACATCACACGATGATCTTCACAGAAGCTGGCTAAGATTATGTAAATGAAGGCTACGACTGAAAATCTTCTAATGTCACATGGGCTTTAGGTGTCCTCTCCCTCCGGGTATTAGCACTTGCTTGCTGGTGTTCACTTGACATTCTGTTTTGCTTCATTTATTTTTGTATTTTTTTTCTACTGAATTGATTTTGATGTGTGTGTGGGGGGGTATTCAGTCCATCTGTGTGTGGGGGTGATATCTGTGTGACGAGGGTGGCTTTCTTGATAAAGGTAAATGATGAATGAGGCACACGAGTTTCTGTATTGTTGTGGTGAGGTTCTGATATTGGTACGTTGTTCTGGGTTTTAATGGTGCTGCTATCAATTTTGTAATGGGATGTCTTTCTCTTTGTTGAAATGATCTTTTGTTCTTGACATATTGGCGGCATGTAAAGTGGAGTCGGAGAAATACTTTGTAGTGTTTGACTGTAGCGTTGCACTTCTAGAAAATAAGAACGTAAGAAGTTTGACAAACAGGAGGAGACCATTCAGTCCATCAAGTCTTGTTTGTATAGCTGATAGCTAAGGTCAGGTTAGGGTGCATGCACTGGTACAGCAGGTTGCCGCACCCACCAAACGACGAAGCAGCACAGGATCCTGGTTGGCAACCCCCTAGGCAGACACGCGGACCAGTCCCACTCTTCGGAAACGACCATATATCTGCCGCAGCCAGATGTTACGTGAGCGTCCCCTTGGCCTGGTCCAGCCGCTCAGGTCTTCAACAATGAGCCAGATCACTCTCGGGGAATCGCGCCACAAGGCTGTAGTGCCATAACTGACGCTCCCTCACGATGGAGGTACTGTGCCTCATTTGGGACTCCAAATAGCTAAGCTCTCCCGATATCTTTAAAGGTGGTCAAGGTTTCTGCTTCTCTGCTGCGGTTACGGGTTCCTTCTGATCATTTCAGATAATTTCATCATTTTTGATGGTTAAGTTGAAGATGGTTTCTCCCTTTCAAACTGGCACCTCCACATGTCTTTAAATATTCCAGTCCACTCATTCCCACATTCAGGTAGCAGGATCGTGACAACCACTTTGAGATTTGCCATCCGCAAGTCAAAGCGGCAGATGTTCCACTGATACCATCCTCTCCAACAGGTATGCCTCTCCAGAGGTGGCCAGGGGTCTTCTGTTTTATCGTTTTTATTTTCTGCCCCGATGCATAGAGAAGTGGCCAGTCACTTGTTAGTCCGCAGGTGCTGGCACCAAAGCCCTAACATGTGCCACCAGCCCTGAGCAGCATCTCTGCCAGTTTAACCAGATGGTGAGTGAACGTACATCTGAACACTTCATTTCAATAAGCTAATAGAAGAATAGCAACAACAAAAAAAGGAGTCAACATCTTAAAAAAAAAAACATGGAATATTATTTTCACTTTTCTCGTGCAATTGTTGGAAAACAACAAATAGTTCCTGTAATGAGCTCTTGATCCACTGATGGCTTCATTAATATAAATTCAGCAGTTTTAGTGAAAGTTCAAGTAGACTGAAAAGCCTGTTTAACATTCATGACACAATTAACGGATTAGACTGGATGAGGAGCCTGTCAACACTTCGGTTTTGTTTATCTCCAACAGTGCGTTTTCGTGGATGTGCCGCTGAGCGATGGGCTTTACGTTTGTTCATTTGAAGCCCCTAAGGAATTTTGAAGGGGCTTCATGCAGAAACAACCAACTACTTTGGATATATGCAGGCCACCAAGGTAAAATAGTGGAGGAACAAAAAAACGAAAGTGTTTGGACATATCACTCATATCAGGACAGACATCAAAATGGCTTTAGGGCTAAAGGGCTTCCTAAGCAAACAAGAAAAGCCGGAAACATCTTGAAATCTTCATAGGTTGGGCAGGCTTGATCATGCATGAGTCCAGAGGAAGGTCTGCCATTAATCTGGTGAAGCTTCATCTTCATGAGCCCAGAATCAGGTCTACCATGAATCTAGTGAAACTTCATCTTCATAAGTCCAGAGACAAATCTACCATGAATTGGGTGAAGCTTCACCTTCATGAGTCCAGAGGCTGGTCTACCATGAATCTGGTGAAGCTTCACCTTCATGAGTCCAGAGGCTGGTCTACCATGAATCTGGTGAGGTTTCATCTTCATGAGTCCAGAGGCAGGCCTACCATGAATCCTGTGAAGCTTCATCTTCAGGGGTCCATCATGTGTCTGTTCCAGCCAACTTAGTAATTCTTCGGTTAGGCTCCACTCTCACTTTTGCTTATTTCGCTTATTGCTATGGAGTTTTGGGTTTTCCGTTCATCTCAGAAAACAAAAGTTAATAGTCCTGATGAAGGCTGTTCACAAGACATTGAGTGTTACGCTGATCTGCATCATGGACACCAGGGTCTAGGCATTGTTGAGATCCTGCTCATGAGAAGATTGGTTCTGGAAAGTGGTAGGACCACTGTGGTGGAAATCTTCTGCAATGTGTAGGTAAAGTTATTCAGAGCGATCCTGAGGAAAGGACAGATTCCAGGAAAACTTCTGCCTCCCAACCCTTTGTGCCGACTTGACCACATCGAGGAAGGGTGAGGTAAATTTCCTTCACTTAGGAGGTACACACAAGACACTCCAGGCATGGTGCCCACTGCAGTAGTCACTCCTTGAAGTTTCCACAGTTTATAGTTGAGCAACATTGAATCCCAATAGATTCAATTTGGCTTTTTTGACACGGTCCACCCTTTAACATCAACGTGAAAACAGATCTCTGCAAAGTAGTCCAAACGAATTACAATTCTAAAACCAACTAATTGACCACGTAAGTCTTGCCCTTTAATATGATACCCCTAAATGCTCACTGGTGCAGCCACCTAGTTTTAATAGTACTAGAATGAGTTTCATGGAGGTCACCTGTCTGGAGTTTCAGTCGATTGTTGTCTAAATGAACCTCATCTGGAAGGGCCAACTTGTGGCGAGTCAGTATGGTGGACAAACCTACAGAATGAAGACGAAAAACACAACAGGCAACTCCACGAAAAGGAGATTGAAAGGCACAAGTTAGTGATGGAGATGAGAAAACATCCAAGTGACTGAATATCAACTTCACTCAGTCATGAAGAAATGAAAAGACTATGGCAGAGCTGGAAATCTGCTAGAGCAGGTTGTCCACAAAAACCGAGTGATCATCAGGAAGAAGACAAGTGAGGGAGGCCACCAAGAACCCCATGAGAACTCTAAAGGAGTTGCAAGCTAGGGTGACTCGGATTGGCGAGACTCTGCAGAGAACATCTGTGCCCACCATGGTGGGAATCAAACGAAATGGAACTGTTGGTATATGAAGAGGTGATCAAGGAGTATGCAGACCAGAATAAACGAGTATATCGGTCTGTCATGTTGGAAAGTAATAAAAATATGTCTCGCATGTTATGCCTGATTTTGTGATGTTTGCTGTATTTATCTGGTTTGGTTTTTTTTTTCTAATCTGTAATTTGTGTGAATTTTCTTGTATCATTCTACGTCAAAATTTGGTTACCTACCTAATTTTGTAACAATCTTTTCCTTTTTGTAAAAATTTTATATTCTTCAGTCCCAATGCAGCAAAGTGTAAAATGTTATTTATAATTTTATTTTTATTTTTTAAGAGTTAAAGAGTAGATCCCTGTAAATAGTTAATAGTATACCAACAATATATAATCTGTGGCCGTTAATTAGCGCACAACCTGCATGCACCACGTTTGTGGCTCTAACGCCTGAAGCGCAGTGGACGCTGTAGGCAGGGGTGCGGAAATCTAACGCCCGACTCGTCCGACTCGTCCGACACGGGTAAATTGACCGTCGGACAAGCATGTTTTTCTGGTTTGAGTTGTCCGCGGACAAGTGCAATTTTCTGGAGAAAAAATAATTATATGTGCTGTGCAGGGCACATTTTTACCACTACTTTCAAACTTTAAACATTTGGGTACGTACTTCGTGTGGAAACAGTCTACTTAGGCATGTTCTTCATGTCAGATTGGTCTTCAATATTGTTTACAAAATGACGGCTGATTTTTCAAAGAGGAAGCACTCTTATGGTCTTACATAAGTATTTTACCCGCTATTTACACGCTTGGAGATGCGGCCATTTTTTTCATGCCGACATTACGATGTAATCTGATCATTTTTCATTATAATCAATAACTTTTATTTTTGATAAAACTCATTGTTTCTACATAAAAATGCGGTAATTTTACTTACAATGCAAATGTTTTCATCACATAACAAAGCTTGTTAGGCAGTTAATCTTTCCTGAAATTTGCGATTTCACGTAGGTTGTGATATATTGAGGGGTTAAGAAATTTATTGCGTGACAACATCAATTTTGATGAGCTGTCTATAGATCGTTTTTGATTAGAGAATTTTTCATATAAAACAAGTTGATTTCGCGCTGTCAGTTTATTAAAAATAAAGAAAACATTCTAACGGTTTCCAAATGTAATAAAATATCTATAAAAATCTTCACTTAGATGCGATTATTTTTTCCCGACAACAAAGGTAATATTTAATTCTTTGGAAATGTACCATCTTGCGGAATTTCGAATACGTCATTAGGAATTACCTGTGTAACCCATAATGCACTGCGGTAAGTACGTTGTTCTCGCTATATGCTTGTTGCTGAAACTGAAGCAAGTAGCATCGCGGATGAGAAATGGATCGTTTCTTGATTAAAACTGGCACAACAGGCCCTGAAAAACCTGACAGTGAGGGCAAGAAAAGAAAAAGAAAAACGGAAAGGGACAGTGAGTGTGATAAAAAACAAAAACGGTCTTTTCAATCGCAATGGCTCAAAGAGTTTCCGTGGGTAAATGCAGACGACACTGACTCCGTTTTTTGTCAAATTTGGCGTCAGTATCAGTACCAGGAACCATGCAGTTCAGCTCAAGCAGAAATGAACAGCATTCAGCCCATGCTGTCTGAGATAGTAAAGATTACTGGGGGAGATGTTGCAAGGCAAAAGCTCAAGAACATGGCAGAAAATGAATCAGGACAGTGTTCTGTAACGGTAATATGTGAAACAGAACTAGTGTAGCTATAATGAAGGCATTATTTATTAGTGAGTTAAAATGATAAGGGAATCTTTTTTATATAATGTTCTAGAGCAAGGTGGCAAAATACTACTCTCTGAAATACAGTGGTGTGAAAAACTATTTGCCCCCTTCCTGATTTCTTATTCTTTTGCATGTTTGTCACACAAAGTGTTTCTGATCATCAAACACATTTAACCATTAGTCAAATATAACACAAGTAAACACAAAATGCAGTTTTTAAATGATGGTTTTTATTATTTAGGAGAAAAAAATCCAAACCTACATGGCCCTGTGTGAAAAGTAATTGCCCCCTGAACCTAATAACTGGTTGGGCCACCCTTAGCAGCAATAACTGCAATCAAGCGTTTGCGATAACTTGCAATGAGTCTTTTACAGCGCTCTGGAGGAATTTTGGCCCACTCATCTTTGCAGAATTGTTGTAATTCAGCTTTATTTGAGGGTTTTCTAGCATGAACCGCCTTTTTAAGGTCATGCCATAGCATCTCAATTGGATTCAGGTCAGGACTTTGACTAGGCCACTCCAAAGTCTTCATTTTGTTTTTCTTCAGCCATTCAGAGGTGGATTTGCTGGTGTGTTTTGGGTCATTGTCCTGTTGCAGCACCCAAGATCGCTTCAGCTTGAGTTGACGAACAGATGGCCGGACATTCTCCTTCAGGATTTTTTGGTAGACAGTAGAATTCATGGTTCCATCTATCACAGCAAGCCTTCCAGGTCCTGAAGCAGCAAAACAACCCCAGACCATCACACTACCACCACCATATTTTACTGTTGGTATGATGTTCTTTTTCTGAAATGCTGTGCTCCTTTTACGCCAGATGTAACGGGACATTTGCCTTCCAAAAGTTCAACTTTTGTCTCATCAGTCCACAAGGTATTTTCCCAAAAGTCTTGGCAATCATTGAGATGTTTCTTAGCAAAATTGAGACGAGCCCTAATGTTCTTTTTACTTAACAGTGGTTTGCGTCTTGGAAATCTGCCATGCAGGCCGTTTTTGCCCAGTCTCTTTCTTATGGTGGAGTCGTGAACACTGACCTTAATTGAGGCAAGTGAGGCCTGCAGTTCTTTAGACGTTGTCCTGGGGTCTTTTGTGACCTCTCGGATGAGTCGTCTCTGCGCTTGGGGTAATTTTGGTCGGCCAGCCACTCCTGGGAAGGTTCACCACTGTTCCATGTTTTTGCCATTTGTGGATAATGGCTCTCACTGTGGTTCACTGGAGTCCCAAAGCTTTAGAAATGGCTTTATAACCTTTACCAGACTGATAGATCTCAATTACTTCTGTTCTCATTTGTTCCTGAATTTCTTTGGATCTTGGCATGATGTCTAGCTTTTGAGGTGCTTTTGGTCTACTTCTCTGTGTCAGGCAGCTCCTATTGAAGTGATTTCTTGATTGAAACAGGTGTGGCAGTAATCAGGCCTGGGGATGGCTACGGAAATTGAACTCAGGTGTGATACACCACAGTTAGGTTATTTTTTAACAAGGGGGCAGTTACTTTTTCACACAGGGCCATGTAGGTCCCTAAATAATAAAAACCATCATTTAAAAACTGCATTTTGTGTTTACTTGTGTTATATTTGACTAATGGTTAAATGTGTTTGATGATCAGAAACATTTTGTGTGACAAACATGCAAAAGAATAAGAAATCAGGAAGGGGGCAAATAGTTTTTCACACCACTGTAACTTTTTTAAGTTTTAAAATGGAAGGCAGTTTTGGCATCAATAAAAGAGATCAGAAAAAAGAAACTATTTTTTACTTTTGTTATTTGTTTATGGGCAAGTGAATTTAACAGACAAGTGGATTTTCTAAATTTAATTGTCCGTGGACAAGCAGAAAAAAATTTGATTTCCACACCCCTGCTGTAGGGTAGGTTGTGGGTTCAGTTCTTCGTAGGTTTTTCCCGATTTTTACTTCATTTACTTTGTGTTAATAATTTATAATCAATTTAACTTATTATTTAATAGGCAGAGGGGAGAAGACGTTTATGTGACGCCCTGTCTATTGTTTTCCTTTTGTTTCGAAAAGATTTTCTGGAAGAGGAAAATAATGTGTTAATGTGTTTTAACCCTACGTGCCTACGTGACGATCATTTACACATCACAGGGAAAGGCGGATTGCAGTCAGCTACACCAACAAAACCTAAATCTGCTGCTGGACGCATACATGGATATGTCACGTGTTTATATGGTGATGGACTGCCATCCTCTCCAGATTTTATTCCCCCAGTTGTGCCAGGTGCCGGAGGAATAGATCCTCGTCCCATAAGACTGGAGTACTGGATTTAGAAGTTTCACAAAATCCAAGCAAGAGAGAACATGCTTAAAATTTCAGGTGGTAATGAAGCACAGGGCATTCGAAACTGAAGTGTAGGGTGAAACATTCAATTTGTCAACTTCTGAGATGCCACAGTCAGTGTCAGAGCCAAGAGAGGGTTGAAGGGGCACAGAAACATAATGGAAGGGGTGCAAGAATGGAGGCAAAACCTGGTCGAGAAGATGCTGTGTTGTAATCTCATTCAGGAAGAACAATTAATGAACGGGCAAGGCATTCCCTCGAGAGTGACAGGTGGCAGCGCTCCTTTGACTGGGTCCTGGTTTGGACACCCAGAGGGTTTCCTGGGATTTGTAGTACAGAGGAGCAAACCTGTCTGGATCCTTGGGTGCTGCCTACTGTCAGGGGAGGACCTCCCTGTAATGGGCAGCATCCATGTGACCTCAGAAAGTGCTTCCATCATGCAATGCTGATGTTCTCCCGGGTTCAAGATTAAAGGAGGCTGCCTGGCTTCACAACAACTCCTGCCCTCTCCTGAGAGATCCTCATCTAACATGTAAAACTGTAAGTGATATAAGGCACCTAAAAAGGCTCCACCACACCCTTCAGGAATCTATTAAATGAAACCTCGGGGAATTTGAATGCCTTATCAATCTGCCGCTGTGAAGCTTCTTCTTCAGTGCACATACAAAACGCAGTTGAGAACATGTCACATTGATTCATACTGACACACCAAAGAACCGACCAGCCCAGTCTCCATCCATCAACAACATCAAGCTGCCCAGTCTGCCCCCTCAGGTTCCAGGATGTGTCCGTCTACTCATTAATTCTCTATATAAGGCATAACAGGCACGTCAAGCAAAAGATTGGCGTTTCCGTCACCGTTGCTGAATTTAAGGTGCTTGTAAAATCCAGCGTGTCCCACTGTTGGCATTCAAGTATAAAGTAAAAGACTGCTGTATGAACGTTCATCACTAACTATAGGAAAGTTCTATGGGACATTAAGCCAGTCGGTCAGCCTCAAACTGACCGGCACAAGGCAGGAAAGAGCATGCCAGTCCTTCACAGGGCCCACTCACACACGTGACATGTCCAAACTATGGTCACCAGGTCATTTAACCTGCAGCTCTTTGTGGATATAAGAGGAGAACTGAAGAACCTGGAATAGAACTACATAGACACGGGGAAAACATGCAGACTCCACATGGACAACGACCGGGTCCAGGATGCCAAACCCACGAAGCAGCAGCACTAAGCACTGCACCACCAGGCTGCCCAAGATCTCCAGGAGTCGACATCTTTCACGAATTCTTACTGCTCTCCCTCCCATTCCTGTACGTATTTGCTTACCTTTTGTTTGTTTATTCTGAAAACAAATCTCCGGATTTGCTGAACATTTTTATTTGCAAAGGTAGAGGTAGAGAGAGAAAGAGAAAGAGAGAGTGAGTGAGAGAAGAAGCCTGAAGTGGCATCCCTGAATGGGCATAATGGCAAAGACGAGCAGTTGTACTTATTTCGCCTCAAATGGAGATAATTACTAACAAGCGGCTTTAAAGTCGCGGAGACAATGCGCTGCGCCTGTTCTGTTTGGTCTTTTTTTTTTTTTGGTCTCCTTGGATGTTTTGTAGTTTTCTGGAGTCTGTTATCATTTATTCACGTCCTCGAGCTCAGGGCTGCAGCAGGATAATAGGCCAACTCATTTATTCCAAGCTTTTTGAGCGATCATGTTTAATACTCGATGACAGCTGTCTCGAGCTTATTAGCATTGCAGATGAGGGCTTTGTGACAAGGCCGTGGCGCGGAGCATGACTCAATTAGTGGTGGGCCCGTGCCACAGCAGGCTGGGTCCCAAGGTGGAGAGAAAAGGAGAATTGCCAGTCCGGTGATCCAGGGTCCTTCTCAGGGGGAAGGCAATCTGAATGTTTGTGGTGCCAAGAATGCTGCCTGTTTGGGAAGGCTGGCATTATCCTGAACTGGTGCAGCCATGTTCTGACAGCTCCAAGAATGAGAAGAATACTTGTACCCAAGAGAGGACAACTTCCCTCCTTTATGTTGGGCACAAGGTTAGGTGGATTGGTGATTCTAAATTGGCCCTAGTGTGTGCTTGGTGTGTGGGTGTGTTTGTGTGTGTTGGCACCCTGCCTAGGATTGGTTCCTGCCTTGTGCCCTGTGTTGGCTCGGATTGGCTCCAGCGGACCCCCGTGACCCTGTATTTGGATTCAGCGGGTTAGACAATGGATGGATAGATGGACAACTGGCTGTTCAAATCGAGTGCTTTGAGGACATTTCACTCATTTGCATTGTACCTGTCATGAATCAAGTGCACTCTTATAGCAAAAATGGCGAGTGGCCTCTAAAAGACCCATAAAACAGGCCCTGGCCTTGCCTAAGGCAGCCTGACCCCAATACTCTAAGGGATTATGGCTTCAAAAAATTTCCTTCTAGGGAGAGGAGACATAAAAACCGATGACTAGGAATGTCTTGATAAAAGGAGTCTCAAGCACTAAACTAGAAGCCATTAAGAAGGCTAAGAGAATGTCAGGTTATATAGCGCCTTGGTGTGTGCAGTACAAGTCACAGGAGGTTCTGCTCAAGCTTTATAACACACTGGTGAGGCCTCATCTGGAGTCCTGAGTGCAGGTTTGGTCTCCAGGCTACAAAAAGGACATAGCAGCACAAGTGAAGGTCCAGAAAAGAGCGACTAGGCTGATTCAGGGCTACAGGGGATGAGTTATGAGGAAAGATTAAAAGAGCTGAGCCTTTACAGTTTAAGATAAAGAAGATCAAGAGGAGACCTGACTGAAGTTTTTAAAATGATAAAGGGAATTAGTCCAGTGGATCGAGACTTGTATTTTAAAATGAGCTCATCAAGAACACGGGGACACAGTTGGAAACTTGTTAAGGGGAAATTTCACACAAACGTTAGGAAGTTTTTCTTTACACAAAGAACGATAGACACTTGGAATAAGCTACCAAGTAGTGTGGTAGACAGTAAGACGTTAGGGACTTTCAAAACTCGACTTGATGTTTTCTTGGAGGAAACAAGTGGATAGGACTGGCGAGCTTTGTTGGGCTGAATGGCCTGTTCTCGTCTGGAGTGTTCTAATGTTCTAAACCGTTCCAAAGCACTTCCAGTTATACCCACCAGAGGGCGACATCACTGTCAAACCCCAGCTAGTAATAATGGCAAGCAACAAATGCTTATAAATTAAAAGATTTACTTTACAGGTAAAAAAAAGTATTCCAATCAGAATGAAGTTTTGTGGAGCGCAAAGGCAAAGTGGAATTGTTTGTAACACAAAGACAATCCGAATCAAACAAGTCCCAGAACAAAGCACAGAGCAGAAGACTGAAAATTCACAGAAATCACAATAAACACCAGGAAACTCAGCAACTCCAGAGTGCATTCACAATGACCCGCCGAGAACTGTAGAAGACCCTCCAGGTTTATAGGGCAGAGGGCAGTTCCTAGCTGTGATTGGCAGGTCGCCCCGCCTCTTGGGGAACCACCTGCAAAACACATGAGCACAGCAAAGGTAGTTGATGTACACAGACAAACCAAAAATCAAGAGCGATGTAAAGAATCGACATAAACCAAAACATTAAAACAATACAAAAAAAGACGTAAAGCGTGAAATTGAATCCCAGCAAGGGACTGAGACACGACAAGAAAGGCCGAGGACAAATCAAACTCTATATGTGTTCAGAATTCATTATCAAGTTCATTATTATATTTGGTGGACTATACAAGTGCCAAGGCATTTTATTTTTAAGAATGTAGGCCCCGGTGTTTCACTAGACTGTCAAGTAAAGATATTTATTTATATAAAGCAAAAAAAAGTAAAAAATGCAAAAGAATACAAAAAATAAAAAGATTTCCTTAAAAGGCAAACCAAAAGCAAAAACGTCCCAAATTCCAATCCACTATTCAGAATCCAGAAAACAGAAGCAAAAATCCAGAAAGTCCATGAACTACTGAAGCATCCGCTGTCAGCTTCCGAATATAAAGACTATGGGCGGTCCTTCAGCAGTGACATCAGAGAGGCCCCGCCTCTTGGGACTCCACTCACACAGTACAAGGAGCATGAGAGAACATAACAAACAGTAAATAAATAAGGCAAAAATTAAAAAAAAAATCAAAATACATCATTACAATAAACTTGTGAAAAATAATAAACAAAGAAGGCACAAAACCAGCACACCTGGCTGAAACATCACAGTATCATTTTAGTTAGATGCATAAAGCAACTTGAAATGGCCCACACTACTCATGGCACTATACCTGTTTAAAGCAAAGACTGAGACTGAGCTTAATATCAGCTTAATGTCTGTTACGATTAGCTTGTGAGCCGCACGGCCATTACAGCTGTCACTTGACTCATTTCTGGCCAAAGGACTACCTGCATGAGTTTGGCATCTTCGCCCAGAGTTCACAAAGTTTCTGTAGACAGATATGAAAGGCACTATATAATAGATAGATAGATAGATAGATAGATAGATAGATAGATAGATAGATAGATAGATAGATATGAAAGGCACTATATAATAGATAGATAGATAGATAGATAGATAGATAGATAGATAGATAGATAGATATGAAACGCACTATATAATAGATAGATAGATAGATAGATAGATAGATAGATAGATAGATAGATAGATAGATAGATATGAAAGGCACTATATAATAGATAGATAGATAGATAGATAGATAGATAGATAGATAGATAGATAGATAGATAGATAGATATGAAAGGCACTATATAATAGATAGATAGATAGATAGATAGATAGATAGATAGATAGATATGAAAGGCACTATATAATAGATAGATAGATAGATAGATAGATAGATAGATAGATAGATAGATAGATATGAAAGGCACTATATAACTGATAGATAGATAGATAGATAGATAGATAGATAGATAGATAGATAGATAGATAGATAAATATGAAAGGCACTATATAATAGATAGATAGATAGATAGATAGATAGATAGATAGATAGATAGATAGATAGATAGGAAAGGCATTATATAATAGATAGATAGATAGATAGATAGATAGATAGATAGATAGATAGATAGATAGATAGGAAAGGC